>NW_020954590.1:1083579-1303010 GCF_900497805.2 Vombatus ursinus
AAAAACTTCATAAGACAACTGTCATGGATTTGAGAGTGTGTAGCAAAATCAGAGCCTACCTATATCTCCCCTCTCTACCCTTCCCCAAAAGCAATCATGACTTAAGAGACAACCTTGGGGTGGGAAGAAAGTTTAAATGTGAAGCCTTGACTATTTTTAAGCATTTTTTTAAAGGAAGAATGATTCCATAAAGACAATAGCTACTTTTAACAAGCTAATATGATTTTGAACAACTTGAACCCCTGAAAAAGGATTGTAGTGAGTGAACAGGGGAGGGGATCCCTAGGCTAGCCTACATGGACTGATGACACCAGGGGGCAGAGTTGTAAAGAGTTAAGAGGGTTTTTTATTGAAATTGGTGGCAGAAAAGATACTACGACAACGACGATGACAACAACTACTACTATTACTACTACTACTAGTACTACTACTACCAACACCACACACACAGAGAGACACACACACACACACACACACACACACACACGCGCACACACACACACACTGAACAGACCCAAAGTAAAAAGACTAAGAGAACAAAGAATTTGAAATGTATTAGGACAGGAGGGTATAGACAGAAAAACCAAAAAGAAGTGAGTTGGAAGGAAACCAAACTCAGAAGAGGAGGAGCAGTTTAGGGAAACTGAGTAAAGTACTGAGTGTCCATAACCAAGAGAAAGACCAATCAGATATTTCCTATGGACATAGTCCAAAAAAACAGCCAAGTTGAGGGTCATTTGGTCATATGGATACCAGTTCTGAATCAAAGCCAAAGAATCATGAAGAAAAAGATCTTGCTTCTTCAGTTGTAAGATGTTGGAGGAAAATTAGGCTCAACCCTGGAGATGGAAGTAGAGGAGAAGATTGAAAGCCAAGGTCCCCCTTTCTACCAGGCAAAATGGGTTAGGAGGAAGAATCAGTATTTTCTCACACTGCAACTTCCATTCCCTCTTTTCATGTACCACTCTAGTTAACATCACACAGACACTTGTCTCAGTTTTTTCACACACCGCACTCACCTCTTAACTCCTTGTAATATGGTTCCTAACCTTACTGATATTTCTCTTCCCAAAGTTACCAATTATTTCTTAGTTGCTAAACCCACAGCTCTTTCTTAGTCCTAGCCTTAATTTTCTAGTGCTCTTTCTTTTACTGTTTGCACCTTCTCTTCTTGAATACTCCCAACTACTTCTCCACCTCTTTAACCATTCCTTCTCAGATCTTTTTCCTGAGTGGGTTATTACCCCATTATTTCTGCCTCTCAACAACCATGGAAGCTCTTTTCTGGAACTTCTATTCTACTCTTTCTGTGGGCTTTCATTTGATAATCTCATCCATTCCCACAGGTTCAATAAACATTCCTAAGTGAAGCCCTAATCTCTCTCAACTCCAGTCCTCCATTTCCAACAACCACATCTGACTGTTGGACATCTCCACCTGAATGTCCTACCAGCCCCTCAAGCTCAACATAACCCAAACTGTCCATCCTCTTACTATTTAAATTTGCCTCTCTGCCAAGCTTTCTTTTTTCTATGGAGAACACCATCAGCCCTCTGGTCACCAAGTTCACAATCTCAGAGCCATCTTGGATTTTCCCCCTCTTATCTCATCATATCCAATCACTCAACAGATTCTGACAATTCTACCTCCACAACATTTTTTGTATCCATCCCCTTCTCCACTTGCACTGCCAGCATCCTAATTCAGCCCCTCATTACCACTCACTTGTACAATTTTAATAGCCTACTAATTGATCTCAACTCTCCAATCTATTCTCCACACAGCTGCCAAAATAGTCTTCCTAAGGCACAGCTCTGACTTTATTACTTTGCAGCTTGAAAACCTTCAAAGGCTCCCTACTGCCTCTAGCAAAACATATAAACTCCTCAGTCTGGTACTTATGCCCTTGCACACTTTGGCTCCAACCTACCTTTCCAGCTGTATTTCACATTATTCTCCTTCATGTACTTTCTATTCCAGTCAAACTGGACTAACTAGTAATCCTATTTCCATTCATTCACTCAAGCTGTTCCCATTGACTAAAATGTAATTCCTTATTTTCACCTTTCAGATTCCTGACTTCAAAAGTCAGGTGCTACCTACCTCATCATAGACTTCCCTGATACTTCTAGCTATTAATATTCTCTCCTTCCTCAAATTTCCTTGTCTTTACAATTTCCTTGTCTCTGTGTACATATTGTACACATATCTTAGTCCCAACAGAAATATGTAAGTTCCCTGAGGACAAGAACTGTTTTGTTCATGTCTCTGCATCTCTAGCCCCTTAAAAGTCTCTTACACTTAATAGGTGCTTAATAAATGTTGAATTGAATTAAATTTAGAGTCAGTAGACTTGGTTATGTATCATACAGACCAAGCAAGACATGAATCCTTCTGCACAAGAACCCTACCTATTTGAAAAGAGCTATTGTGAATATGAATGAAATATCTGTGTAATAGTGGCATTTATTTCCATGTGGATGTGAGGTGTTATTATTTGAGTATGATGAGTAGAATTCAGAGAGAAAAAAAAAAAGAAACAAGATGAGAGCCCATTGTGTTTACTGATGCCAAATAAGGCTCCACAGAATGGAAGGCAGGAAAATGTTGGCTGGAACTTCTTGATCAAAATTGAAACACAGATAATCTTCAATATGTTGGATAGAAGCATGCCAGTCAACTTGGCTGAGATTGAATTCCATGAATCAAAACAAATTTTCCTGCTAACTCAGTGCTTAAGGTAGAGGACCACACGTCCACAAAGTTATTCTGGTAACTTTGGTTATTCCAGTGGCCTTGATTCCACTCTTCCATTTGTCTTACTTTTTCCTTGCCCTCAAAGTTGATTTGGGTAGATAGGAAGGATAGGTCATGTTTCTCTGGACTTCAATCATTGCTTTGTATACTGGGGAAGTGTAACTAATCAGATTCCCTTCGACTGAAAGACAACAATATTCTTGCATTAGGGAAGGTGAGTCTCTATACCAAGCATATAGCTTTGGATGGGATGCATGTAGCTTTGGAGTAGTGATGGAAGGGGATACATATGGAGTAAGAGATGGAGGAAGGGACATCTGTACAATTCATTAAATAAACCCAATCAATCTTGGAAGTCACTAAGGGAACAAATGTTAAGGCCAGATTGTCATCAGATCCAACTGCTTCATTTATAAGCTGATCCAACTACCCATCTCTGGTGCAGATCCAGGCTTTTGGCACCAGTTCCATTGTGCTTAAAAAAAAAAAACAACCCTCATCCTACTAAAATAAACTTCTTTATCATTCAAATGAGGCCTAGAGGTATAGTTTCACAGGCCATTCTACTCATGCTGAATCCAGGGACCGAAGGTACTGATACAAGTTGACTATGAGTCTCAACAAGTGAGAACACATGAGGGAGCAATTTTGTTAATGCTTACCTATTCATACTCTCATTCTGGGTGTAAGAGAGGAACCACTGGAAAAGGAGTCAAAAGACCCAAATCCTAGTCATAGTTTAAACAGTTAATAATGTAATATTGATCAAGACATTTAAGCTTAGTGAGCCTGTCTCCTTGTTTATGAAATAGGGTTAAAATACTTGACCTGACTTGCAAGGTTCTCATGTAAACCTTAAGAACATTATATACATGTGAGCTATTATTGTATACAGGGTGTCCCAAATATCTTAGGCAGTTTTTAGATTATGAAATCTTAAATTGCATTATGACATCTGGGACACCCTGTATAGTAACTGAAAAACGTAAATAATGTCAAATTTTACCTGTGCTTTCAAGGTAAGAAATGAATTATAGAAAGGCAAAGATATTAAGTAGTAAACATTTTATAAAAAAGAAGTGGCTATATCACCCAATATTTGTGTATTACCAATAATAAAGTGATGGCATGAAGAAATAATAACTGACAATGATAGAGCATTTAGTGTTTTTGTAAAGCACTTTGGACACCTATTAGAGCCTCACATCTTCCCTGTGAGGTAGCTACTGCAAGTGTTATTATCCTTAATTTACAAATGAGGAAACTGAGGCCTAGAGATGTTTAATGACTCACTGAATTAGGGTGGTGGCTGTGTGAGTGGAGAGAAGGGGGTGGATGTGAAAGATTGTAGAGGGGAGGATCACCAATATTTGACAAATGATTGGATATTCAATCGGGTGGGTGAGGGAAAGTAAAGAGTAATAGATGACTGCGCCTATGGGGCAAACATGGGTGTCTGGAAAAATGGGGGTGCCATCAAAAGAAATAAGTAAGTTAGAAGGAACTAGAAAACTTAATTCATTGGGGGATTAAATGATCTGGTGATGCCAGATTGTAAGTGTTAGAAATAGGATATAAATTTAGGTATTACTGACTCCATGACTAACATTTTACCCACCACCAGGATCATAGATTAAAGACATCTAAACTTCTCACAACTTAAACTTTTCTGCTTACTAAAAGGTCCACAATCATGGGGAAATAGCATATCAATGAAACTAATTCCGAGAAAATTATAAAATTCAAGCAAAGATAATGACATTTTAGTTCATAAGTGCATAGCCACATATGTCATTCTCTTGCCCAGGAATAATATCAGCTTCTTGACAACATATTCCAGGCAAGTCCAATCACCACCACCATTTGAACAACCACTTCCCCTCAGACCCTAATGGAGATAGCCAAATATCCTAAACAGAAGAAACTTGAGAATAGCAGTGCTTCCAGCCCAGCACTGAGAGCCTCAACTCCTGTGGAGCTGAGGATTTCAGGAACTGCTACAAGTCACAGCTACCCCAAGATCTGGGAAAGAACATTCTCACTCCCAGCATCCTAGGCACTCTCCAGTTGTTCAATGTCAGAAAAATGATATGATTTGCTCTGTGGAAACAATGAATGAATATGCATTACTATCTGCCTTGCCACTGTACCCTAAGGCCCATGGGACCTTTCCATCTGACTTACAACTGAAGTTTTTTGTATGTGTTGTCTTTCCCATTAGAATGGGAGCTACTTGAGAGAAGGAATTGTCTTGCTTGAGCATAGTAACATTTCATAAACGGTTTTTTATTCATTCATTCAGTATCCTCCCTCTATAATTCTCCTGCAGAATGCCTATCTGTAATATCATATACTTTTAGAAATCATCGTGATACTTTGAAAAGAATGGAAACAAAATTCATTCAAAATAGAACAGTCACAAAAAACACAGAAGAAGCTTTAAATGGTTATAGGAATATTAATATTCTATTATATGGTAATGTTAAATTAATATTCTATAATGTAGTAATGGGCAATGAGGTGGCACAGAAGATAGAGGGCAGGGCCTGGAGTCAAGAAAACTCATCTTCCTGATTCAGACACTTCCTAGCTGTGTGACCTTGGGCAAGTCACTTAACCCTGTTTGCTTCAGTAATATCATCTGTAAAATGAGTTGGAGAAGGAAATGGCAACCCACTCCAGTATCTATGCCAAGAAAACCCTAAATGGGGTCATAAAAAGTCAGACACAACTGAAAATGACTGAACAACAATGTAGTAATATTAAATTCTGACTTTCCTGTTATGAGAAATACTTTCAAAATGATCTGGTCAAATCATGTTTATAATTATGGGTTTTTTTAAATAAAGCTTTTTTACAAACAAGGAAAAAACATTTGGTAAAGTAAAACTTTTTAGACAGATTAAAAGAAACTGATTAGTGGTGGTTGTTAAAAGAAAAAAAAAGTAAGCTACAAGTCAAGTTAACAAGCATTTATTAAGCACTTGTTATGTGCCAGGCACTATCCTAATTACTTACTGAAGTTCTGGATGGAGGACCTCAAAACTTCACATTAGAGATTATGAAGTCCTGACATCATAATGATCAAATCACACGTAAGAGTTGTTGATGGCGAATGTCTGACTTTAGCATCTCATGTCAATTAAGATATCCCTATTACAGAAGACTGCCCTCAAGAATATTAAGATTCTGTACACTGTTGAATCTCACAAGTGCATACTTTCAAACAAACATGGCAACTATAACATTCCACTTTTCTGGTAGAAAGAGCCCCGTCAATTTCAACCTTCTAAAATGACCAAGAATCCAGAAATGAGAAGAAAGAGGCTATCAGCAGGAAGAATAGGAAAATAGCCTAGGCATTTTATATAACCAGACATTGATCAAGCACCTGCTGTATTGCATAGCACTATGCTAGGTGCTGAGGGAGTCACAAAGTTTGCCTAAGACACAGTCCCTATTTTCTTGGAGGTTATAATTTAGCATGAGAATAAGTCAAAAAACACTTGACTATCATGCAAAATATTACCTAACAAACATAATGGACATAGGAAATTATATAAGCAAAGGTATAGAAGTAGTAAAGAACTTTATGGAGAAATGAAAGTAGCTCAGTTTGTGCAGTAGAGGGAGCAACACATCAGACTGAACTATAGGGGAGTACCCAGCTCTGCAGAGTCTCAAATACGATGATCGACTGTCAAATGCCTCACTGAAATTTAGGTATGCTATGTCTACAACATTCTCCTTACCCGCCTGTCAAAAGAGAAAAATTAGGCTGGCATATGCATGATGAATCCATAGTGATACTTAGAAATCTCCAAACCTCCCTTTAGGCATACTCACAAACCATCTTTTTAGATAACATTATAGAACATTAACAGGAATTAAAACTGCCTCGTCTATAGTTCAAAGACTTATCTCTCTTCCCTTTTTTGAAACATGAAACAATATTTGCTCATCTCGAGTCCTGTAGTACCTCTCATTCTCCACAGATATTCAAAAGTCATCAATAGTAGTTTAGCAATGGAATACCCAAGTTCTTTCAGGACCCAGAGATGTAATTCTTGGATGTTTGGGAAATTAAACTCATTGATGGCAGGTAAGAGATTCTTAACTTTTTCTCACTAATCTTGGTGTTCAGTTCTTACTTAAAGCATTTTCTTCTCTATGTTTCTTTCCCATAGAATATTATTTTTCTGGGTAGTCAAACAGAAACAAAATAAGAGTTGAAGACTTCTACTTTTCTCTAGCTGTTAACACCAATCTATTCATTCCAGGTTCTAGTCTTATTCTTTCTTTGGTCTTTTCTTTTTTGTTGTTGCTCCCTGCTTAGCTTTAAAAAGGTTTGGTTTCATTTGTTTGTTTTGTTTGTTGTTCTTAAAATGCATCGGCAGCGTTAGTTCATATAGAGATTTTGTACTTTGAACACCACTCTTCCAGAAATATGATGTTACTTAAAATGTTTTCCTTAGTCTTTGCTTCCATCCTCTAGAAATACCTCTCTAAAAATCTAAGGTGAACATGTTCCTTGTCATCTACATCAGTTCCCTTAGATAGCTATCTCCTTTTCTTCATTCTCATTTGTAGCCATGTCATCAGAATGTTATTCTAGATAGCCTCCCATTTTTCTTAAAATACTTCCTCCATAGAATTTAAGCCATGGTCAATGACTAGGGAATAGCTTAAAATGTGGTACATTAATGGAATAGAATGTACTGAGTTGTATGAAATGACAAATATGAAGAATTCCAGGAAGTATGGGAAATATATGAACTGATGCAGAGTGATGTAAGTAAAACCAAGAAAACAATATAGAGAATAATTACAATATAAATGGAAATGACCAAAAGAGGAAACTAAACTCTGGTGAATTGTTTAAAAAATACACTTCCCTTTCTTCTTTGCAAAGGTGGGTTACTATTGGTGTAGAATATTGCATATACTGAAGACTTCAGTTCATATGTTGATTAGTTCAGTTTAACTAGTTTTTTTCTTCTTTTTTCATTCTAATGTTAGAAGAGATGAACCTCTGGGTCGTAGAAGGGAAGATACATTCTGAAGTAGGAGATATAAAAACAAAATATATCAATAAAATGTTTTAAAATAATTTTAGGCCATAGGAGCCATCTTCTCTCTGAATTCTTTGAGACTTCATCTCCCAAATTCACAGATTATGCCTGACTTTCTCTACCCTTATATAGCTGAAAAACTAAGATTCATCATTTGTATTTTGTCTATCAGTTCTTCCTTGTTGCATAAAATCTAGTCCAGAAGCTCCTCTTACTGTTTTCTATTTTTTAAAGAATTAAATTGTAGCTCTAGCAGGTTGGTTGAAGTCTCTTATAATTATTACATCATCCTTTTATTTCAGATTTGTGATCTGCTTCCTGTACTCATCATCTATTTTCTCTTTTTGGGCAAAAGAGTTAAGTATACTATTCTGTTAACTCCTCTATTGATGGCTACCAATCTTTCTTCTCTATAATTCCTTAATTTCCTTACATGAATATGCCTACATATTGTATGTTAAAATAGTGCTAAATATTCATATGATGAAATTCTATCACTCTTGTCTAGTCTGTTTCTTTTGAATAAGGATGTTCTGCTATACTTATATCCTAGCCATAAATTATGCCTTACCCAAACTCAGGGATATCTATGGTATCAAACTTATACATACATGCATATATATATATATACATATATGTGTATGTGTGCATATATATATATATATATACATATATATCTTCATCCTTGTTTATTGCCCACACTTTGCACAAAGAATGTATAAAAGAAGAGAAGCTATAGTGGAAAGAGTACTGGATTCAAAGTCAAAGGACTTGGTTAAATTAAAATCTGGCCTCACTTACTATCTGTAGGACCCCAGGCAAGTCACTTAACCCTGTGTGTCTCAGTTTCTTCATCTGTAAAATGAGCTGGAGAAGGAAATGGTAAACCACTCCAGTGTCTTTGCCAAGAAAACCCCAATGAGGTCACAAAGAATTGAACACAACGGAAAATGACTAAGCAACAAAATCATCCTATCATCCCTTAATCAATTATCTTGCATTCCCACATTCAAGAAGAGGTCCAAAAACAGGCCTTTGGGGAACAGCCCAACCTTCAAGGAAGAAGATGAAGAGAGAGAATATTAATTTTAGAAGAGTTTGCTTTATGGAGTCCAAAGAAAGGAAAAGTTGGATCCAAAGTATTTTGTACCATTTGAGTTAACCATAAAATGGTTTCTCAATATTTTCTAGAGTAATTTGATAGTCTATAATGTTAAAGGTTTGAAGGGCTATTGTACTGAGTATTGATAATTGGAGAGACCTTTCTGTCAATATGGATGAGAACTTGCTGAAGGTGGACCCCAGAAAACAACATAATTGCCCCTTTCAAATGCTCCCAATAAACATGAATACAGCCTCAATCCTGGGACCTTAGAACTGTGCTTAATTGCCTGCACTGTGGTATACTAAAGAGTGATGTTCTTCATTCCACTTTCTGTGATTCTAATGTAAAGACTATGATTCTATTCAAATCAATAAACATTTATTAAGCACCTACTATGTAGCAGGCACTGTGCTAAGTGCTAGAGATACAAATGAGAAAAAGAAAAGACAGTTCCTATCCTCAAGGAGCTTGCAATCTAACGAGGGAAGACAATACACAAAAGGAAGCTGGAAGAGGGGCTGTGGTAGTTGGTGAGGACAACTTGTTCTATGGAGTTGAAACTGGGCAAATCTGCAGATGCAAAGTAGAGTAAGATGGGAGCCCAATTTCTGCCTTCTCTAAAGGAAGGCTTTGAGAGTTCAGTACTCTAACCTCTAGCTCTCCAATCAGAGGGGAGAGGAGGCTGAGAGAGGTGGTACCTGAGGCTTAAGCTAGAAGCATGGTGATGAGACTCTCCAGAGAGGGGCTTCTGGTTCCATGGAGTTGAAACCAGGAAGAGTTGTAGATGCCCTGAAGGAAGCATGATATAGCAAAGAAAATGCTACAGGATCCTTCCCCCTCTTGCTTCACTGAAGATTAAGACATTTGATGATTCTGTAGGATTATCAAAAATGTACTTCCCACCACCACTATCACTCATTGTTCAAAGATTTAAATTTTCCATAGATCTTGTGAAGGCCTTCCTGCTTATATTGAAGAACTCCACCATCTGCCTCAACTCTTCAGTTTTAGGGATCTCTTAAACCACTTGTAGTAGGATTGCTTTTTATGTAAAGCTTGTGATGAACTCCTTAAATAAGTCTTGACTGGATCAGGTCTGACATTTACAATAGTCCAAGATAAGGTCAGAACTAGTGAAACTCCCTCACTAAATACCATGGAAATTAAAAGGGAGAAAATATATCCATTCAGAAACCTTTAAATTCCTAAGTAAATGAGATTGCTTCTTTATTAGTCAAATAATATGTATTTGATTTTAGCAGAGGGGAAAGGATAGTCTTGCTTACAATTGTATTCACAGCACCTTCTTTCCCTAATTATTTGTTTTGTTGACATCTGGATTCTTCTACTTACTTCTTACACATCTTGTATCCCTGAACTAAGGCCCTTTGAAATCAAATACTTCACCACATTCTCTCCTCTAGGGAATTTGCCAGACAGCACCTCTGCTGCATCTGATACTCAGTATTTGGAGATGAAAGCTAAAAGTTCACAAGAAAAAGTTGAATGGGGAATAAAGACTCAATTCCACAGGATCTGGAAACCCTAGTTTTGAGTACTGCCTCTGACACATACTGGCCCTGACTTCTGAGTCAAGCACTTGACCTCTCACAACCCCCAGGCAACTTTCTAAGATGAAAAGGTTCAGAGCAAGTGCTAACCTGAATTGATAAGAGAGAATTTCTTCACTCTCTGTACCCATCGAAACACAGCATAGGGAAGTGGAGATGAAGAAAGAAGCGAAGGCAGAGAAAAACATTTATTAAGCTTCTAACGTGTATACGTAAAATCCTGCTGAAATAAATGATTAATCAGCCTTCTTCCATAGGATTTCAAAACTACATAATTGGGAGTTCACTTCAAATGAAAGAAGTCCAAGTCAGACACAGCTATATTTGAAATTTGAAAAAAAAATGTTTTTTTTAAGCCTTTGCCTATCCATTGGTGATTAAACTGAGAATAAGTTATGTCCTTAAACATGTTATATTTCTCACTCATTTAGTATCTAAAAAGTGTTGGCATACTTTAGCCTTGGTTTGGTTGCATTCTTATAAAGCCCTTTTTCTCCAGTCTATTTTACAGACCTACTTCTCCTATTGAGCAACAGACACAAATAAAAGCATCTGGCTAGCTTTTAGTATTCTCTTTACCATCTAACACACATCCCCCAAATCCCCTTGTAGTCTTCTCCAGAATATTTTTTTAATGAAGGCAGTAAAATATCAATTGAAAGATCTGCCATACACAAATAAAAGCTCCTAACCGTAATAGAAAAAGACAGGTTTCCCCAAACAGAAACAATCACCTAAAACACGTTGGTTGTTTTTTCCTGGTTCTCTAAAATTCCTACCTGAGACATTCAGAGAAACTAACAGGTAGGACTATGAGAGAAACTAACCACAACTTGTCAATATTCTACTAGCAATGTAAATTCACTTTGTTTTTCTATGTTAGTCAGGACCATTTATTAGTGGATTATGATCTCAGAATCATCAGAATGCCTGAAAACTTCAACCATAAAAAGTCTAGAAATCATATTTCAAAAAATTATGAATGAGAACTGCTCAAAACTACTAGAATCAAACATCAAAGTGAAAATATCAAGAATCTGCCAGTTACCTCCTAAAAGAAGCCCAGAAATGAAGATGCGATAGAATCATGAACAATTACAGTTTAACTGATGTTCTATAAGGAATCTGTGAGGAGACAGCATTCAACTGTAATTCTGGAGAGTCTATTAATTGTGATGAATGAGGACAGGATAAAAAGAAAGGACTAAGAAAACTTATTTCCCGAAAGAACTGAGCTTAAATCTTATTTTTGTGAAGAGAATTTTTGATGTAACTTAACCCTAAAGCCCACTGGTAAGAAAGAGTCTCACACCAATGGACTTTAGGACTAAGGTTAAAGAGAAGAGACTTTAACTGGTAACCTGATAGAACTAGAATTGAGAAGAAAACAGAAGCAGTGACAGAGGTGACTCTGGATGATACGTTGTAAAAAAAAACCTGAAAACATTTTTATTGTTTAATATACTGTTAATAAATCGTATCATCAATAACTTTGATGTTAATTTAAACTTAAGCAATTAGGAGTGTGTATGTGTGTATGCAGTAGGAAGGGAGGGAGAGAAATGAGCAAAATTTCATGGGGAAAAGGCTTTTCCAGGTTATTTAATAAACTAATGTGGGACTCAGAGATAATTAAAGAGCTGTTCCAATTTTATCAATAAGGAAATATCAAAATATGTCTTTTGACTGTCTTAGAATCTGGGTTGACAACAAATAAGGAAAAATAATAGCAGGTATAGAAAGAGGTGATCACTCTACCCCAGTTATACATCAAGTAACAAATTTGCACATGCTCTCTCACTCTCCTCACCCCTGTGTGTATATGTGTGTGTGTGTATAAAACATTTTATAGGTATGTACACATATATACGTGTATACATATATACCTACATGTCAGAGGCAGTTAGGGTACAATGGATAGAGCACTGGATTTGGAATCAAGAAAACTTGAGTTCTAATGTCTGAACAATGACACTTACTAGCTATGTGATCTGGTTGACCTCTGTTTGCCTCAGTTTTCTCAACTATAAAATGGATATAATAATGACGCCTACTTCACAGGGCTGTTGTGAGGATCAAATGACATAAGATTTGGAAAAAACACTTAGCACAGTGTCTGGCATAGTTTGTGTTATATAAATGCTTATTCCCATTCCTTCACTTCCCCCCACTTTGAAGGTAGGTATTGTTTTACTTTTGTCTTTGTATTCTGAGTACCTAGTTCAAAACTAGCACCATAGTAGGTATATAGTAAATGCTTGTGGTTGACTAATTAGGAATGAATATCAGGTACACAGAATTGTGAGTAATTTGAGATGGGGAAATGGTTTCTTGTTAGAGTTCAGGAATTCTCAAATGGGACGACATGCCCCAACTAATTTTATGCCAAAATAATTTTTTCAAGGTTTTCCCTCAAATATTATACTCATGATTTCAAGATTTGGGCCTTGACTTCAAAACAAAACAATGAACAAATTACCTCATAGGTCAGAGTGGTTAAATCCATTTCTTCTTCATCAGAAGAGAATTTCATAAGCAAATATTTTGTTAGTGAAGTCCACAAAAGCAGGATCATCCTTTCTTACAAAGTTTGGTGGAAAAATGCAAAGACTCTGTGTTGACCGGTACGAATAACCTAAATAGGGGGAAGTTGATGGTAGAGCTGCTCCTTTTACACTGCCTCTCTGTCTTTGTCTCTTTCTCTGTCTCTATCTCTCTCTCCCCTCACCCCCATCATCTTGAGACATTATCTAATAGTTTGCAGATGATTCCGCAAGGATACTAATACCTTGGATCAACATCTTTCTAATAATTCAATTCCCTCAACTCTTTCCATGACCAGTTTCCCTCTATGGGTACAGTCATCCATGACCAGGCTAATGTTTCAGGAAAGCAAAGATTCTCCTTGTTTGTTTCTCACTGGTAAGTTCCTTCCTTGGGCTTCCATTTTGGGGAAGGACCCAGGTCAGCCAAACTTCATTCCCTTACTAGTTCTGCCTCTGGCTTCACTAACACCATGCCCAGGAGCCAAGACGGTGGAGTGCAGCCAGCAACCCAGCTGAATTCTCCCAACATTACCCTTCAAACAACTTTAATACCTTAAATCAAATTTTGGAGCAGCAGAGCCTGCAATGAGTCGGGGAGAGACGTTTTTCCAGCCTAAGACAACTTAGGAGGTTGGCAGGAGAGATCTGTGACACCAGAGTTGAAGCCTCTCCAGAGCACATGCACACCACAGCAGTACCGGTGGCAGAACTTGGAGGCAGCAGTAACAACTTCAGTGGCTCTCTGCCCAGAGACAGTAAAGGGGTCAGACAACTGGTTAAAAAGAGATCATAGGGGACCCTTTACTGGAACTTGGTGCAGCTGGTGTTGATTGGCAATTCTATTGCCCAGAAGCGGTTCTGGGTCTCTGTTGAAAGGGATCACAAGGACCCAGGGGCCCTGGTCTCATTTGGAAGGCAGAAAGGAGAGCTAGAACTTGTGGCTCCTGGAGAGCAGGTGCCCTTCCTAGGTAGAGATCAGCACAATTGGGGAATGGCTGAACAAGTTGTGACATATGATTGTTATGGCATACTATTGCACTATAAAAATGATGAGGGGGTGGTTTCAGAAAGAAAAAACAAGGTAAGACTTACATGAACTGATGCAAAGTGAAGTGAGAAGAACCAGGAAATCATTTTATACAATAACAGCAATGTTGTAATGATGATCAACTGTGAAAGACTTGGTTACAGTGATCCTAGGCAATTTCAAAGGACTCATGAGGAATAAATGCTATCCACATTCAGAAAGAGAACTAATGAACTCTGAGTATAAGTTGAAATATAATGTTTTACTTTATTTTGTTTATTTTTGTAATATGGCTAATATGGAAATATGTTTTAACTGATTTCACATGTATAATTGATGTCATTTGGCTTGCTTTTCTAGTGGGTGGGGGAGGGGGGAGGGAGAGAATTTGGAACTTAAAATTAAAATAAAAAGAATGTTTAAAAATAAATAATAAACTTATTTTTTAAAAAGTGTAAAAGGACACTATCCTCCCCCTCCATCTTATTCCCTCCCCTCTCCTCCCTTGCTTTTCATCTCCCTTTTGGATATTGTTTTCCTTAATTAGAATATAAGCTTCTTGAGGGCAGGGATTTATTTTTGCTTGTATTTATGTCCCTAGTACTTAGCATAGTGTCTGGCACATAGTAAGTACTTAATAAGTTCTTGTTGCTGGTGCCTTGCCTGATTGACATTACCAGGTTAGAAACTGACAATTCTACCCTTTATCTTCCTCTTTGACCATTGTAAGGGGAGGGTGTAGTTTATTATCATTATTACCAATTATTACCATTATTACCAATAACTCATTATTATTATTATTATTATTATTACCAATAACTGCTTTCTCCAGTACTTTACAAATTATAAAACACTTCCCTCAAACTATTCCTGGGAGGGAGGTAGTATACATATTAGGAGAGTGAATTGCCCTGGATCACACAACTAGAAGTGGTAAATTTCAGACTCAAATCCAGGTCTCCTAACATTTTATCAAGTGCTTTTCCCACTATTCTCTTACAACAATATCATGACAGCCCATCTAGTAGTATTCTCCAAATTGGGGTGTACAGATCTCAAGGGCATAGAAGAAAATATTAGATCTATTTATATTTTTATATAAACAACAAGAAATTGAACTTTAGTAATATCTGCTATACATATTTAAAACCTCTCCCTCACTTGGTCCATATGAGGTATCCTAAGAGAAGAGGGGGAATTCTACAACATGGAGGAGTTGACAATCTGCAGGAAGCCTTTCCCAATCCCTCTAAATTTCACTGCCTTTCCTGTGTTGATCATTTCTTATATATCCTGTACATAGCTTATCTCTACATAGTTGTTTTCACACTATCTCCACCATTAGAATGTGAGCTCCTCAAGGGTAGTAGCTGTCTTTTGCTTTTCTTTCTATCTCCGATGCTATGTGCCTGGCACACAGAAGACACTTAATAAATGCTTATTAACTGACTGACTAAATCTGAGGGATTTAGAGCCGGCCATAGAACCACAGAGTTTTAGATATCGCCTAGTGGAGTCCTTCATTTTATAGATGAGGAATCTTCAGGCTAGAGAGGTTGTGATTTGCCATGGACAGATAGTTGCTTAGTAACAAAGTCAGGATTCAAATCTCAGTATTCTAACTCTTCCCAACTCCTCCTCTCTGTCCCAGCTCTCCGATTCTCCCTGTGCCCAGATCTGTCCATGATTTTCACAGTCCCATAAAGTAAGAATGAGTATTTGTCAAGGAAGGATACATGTTTCCATTGAGCAGAAAGACAAGGTTAACCCTCAGCAAAACTGTGCAAAAAGTGAAGGTTTTCTCTGGCATCTTGTTCTTTTGACCCTTGCCAAATCTTTTTACGGTTACCAGGCCAGCCCCATCTCACAACACAAATAGCCTACAAAACCCACACGCCAAAAGTGTGCTGGCAAATATTTAATAACCAGCTCTCAGAGAAAAAATTTACACATAGTGCAATTTTGAGTTTAATCTGCATTAGTAATATTTTCTCCATCGATTTAAGTATAGAAAATGAATACAACAATAAATCAAGCCTTGCTTTATATCACTTGTCAACTTCTGACGTATAAATACTCAAACCAAAAATTTAACAATCAGATCTTGCAAGCTGGTTTGAGCTGGCTCCAGCACACCCAATCTCCAGTTTCCTCCCTGGATACTGCTGTAAAAAGTAGGGGGAAATCAGGAAATCATTTCAATTCAGTACTCGGCTTAACTTCATTACACGTCAATGAAGGGGGTAAAATTGCATAAGAAATCAGTGGATTTGTGATATCATCCTGAAGTTTACACCTGTCACAGATATTCATTTTTTAATATTTTTTTATTTTTTCCCCAATTAGATTCAAAAACAATTTCAACACTTGGTTTGTTTTGTTTTTTTTTTTTAATTTTCAGTTCCAAATTCTATCCCTCCCTCCCTGAGAAGTCAAGCAATTTGATATAGGTTACACATGTGCAGTCATGCAAAACCCATTTCCACATTAGTCATGTTGTTTCACAAATATTCTCAAAGCCAGAATAAATCCAGAAGCTCAGGAAGGAGCAAAATTCCTCTAACTTCCCATTGACCTGATAGAATCAACTTTTTTGGCCACTGATGAAAATATCAAGACATAAAGCATTTACTGGTTCCCTGGTTTGTGTTGATGAACACGTTAAGTATGCCTTTTCCACACAAGAATGGCTAGAAGAGTCAAGTTAGTTTGCTCTCTCTGAATGGAACAAAGTTCTCTTTCATTTTGGGGGGGGAAAAACAAACAAACAATAAACAGAAACAACAAGCATTACTTAAAGCAGGGGTGGGGAACCTCCGGCCTCAAGGCCACATGGGGCCCTCTAGGTCCTCAAGCGTGACCTTTTGGTTCAGTTGGAGGTGCATGTAGGACCTAGGGGGTCACGTGTGTCCTCAAAGTCACAGGTCCCCCACCCTTGAGTTAAAGGGAGGGAAAATGAACAGTAATGTCACATTACAGCAAAAATAAATAGGTCAGGCCAAGTACTTGGAATATTTTAAGATCAGACATTTAAAAACCTAGGGCTTGGGGAGAAAAAGTTTGAGGACCTCTGATCTTTGCTCCCATCTTCAGGTGGGGCAGGGAGAGATATTTTACAACCCACTCTGTCACTTCACCCCCAACCCCCAAAATTGATTCCAGTTCCAGACTGATACCACAAGAAGTTCTTTAATTTATTTATCCCAGATGCCATAGCCTAAATAAGCTGATCCCTTTATCTTCAGTGAAGATTTAAAAAAAAAATACGCATTATCAGTTATACCTATCTACATCCTGTTTCTGACATGACTGAACAATAACAATAAATGTCTTACTGAATTTTGTTCAATTAAATATTTCTCAATTACATTTTAATCTGGTTTGGTATGCCCTTGGGAGTGTTGTGGGCACGTGGCCTGTAGGTGGGTGTGAAATCTCTGGCTTAGAGCCCTGAGTGGATAGAGATAGGCAGTATGTGTCAGACTCTTTGTGAGCTGGCAAAGATGGAGTGGCTGGCCATTTCCTTCTCCAGCTCATTTTTACAAATGAGAAAACTGAGGCAAAGAGGGCAAAGTGACTTGCCCAGAGTCACACAACTAGTAAGTATCTGAGGCTAGATTTGAACTCAGGAAAATGAGTCTACCTGAACTCCAGGCCTGGTGATCTATCTACTGCAACACCTAGCAGCCCAACCAAGAAGACATAGAAAATCACATATTAACATTATCTAAATCAATATGTACCAGCAGGGATCCTTATATATGTTTAGTGGTCTCCATTCCTATTCAAGTTTGAGACCACTACTCTAAGTGGTCTGAGACATTTGCCTTGGTAAAGGGAGTTCCCTCGCATGGGAGTGTGCATGAAATCACAAGACTGGTCCCTATCTCTATCCTACACTCTGCCTGCTATTTCACCAGAAAACTAGAAAGTAAGTAATGTAGATATTCTTTATGAGGCTAAAGCTGCTACAACTATTTCCTTTTATATTATCCAACTACGTCACAATATCACTTTTGAACAAAATTATCCTACAGCACCGACCCAAGCTCTGCATGTGATCTTTCATGACCTCTAGAAAATTTGTTGTCTTAAAAAAGCTCACCATAAAGATTAGTATTGATAACTAGCATAATAATAGATAGCTTTTATATAGCAATTTGAGGTTTGCAAAGTGCTTTACAAACATTTTCTCATTTAATTTTCATAACAACCCTGGGAGGTAGGTACTATTGTAACCCCCATTTTACAGATCAAGAAACTGAGGCAGATACCAGTTAAGTGACTTGCCCAGGGTCACACCAGTAAGAAGCATCTGGGGTCATATTTGAATTCAGGTCTTTCTTCCTGATTCCAGGTCCCATACTCTGCCCATGGTGCTCCCAAACTTCCTTGAAAGGTAACACAGAAAAGACTCTATCAGAGACTTGACAGTGGCAATGTGGAATCTATAAACTCACATATTCAACTTCACACATCACAGCATCATCAACAAAAGACTAATTAGCAACAATGTAATGTTAGAGGAAGGGGACAGATGGTCAGGGGGTACAAGATTGAACAAAATGAAAAGGAATTAGGGCACTAGGCCAATCACTTTTTGAGAATTCCAAGTATGACTTGAATGACCTAGTAAGGAATTTTCTGAAATTCAGTAATGCCAACAAATTGAGTGGGAATGACTGATACCTTCAAAGCCAAGGTTTCCACAATCTCATAAAATCCTACATCTAGGGCTGAAAGGACCTTATTGGTTATCTAATTTAGTACTCTCATTTTACAGGTGAGGAAATTGAGGTCCAGGAAAGCTAAGTGCCTAAAGTCACATAGGTAGTTATGTATCCGAGATATGATTTGAACCCAGCGCCTTTGACTCCGGAGCCAGTGATCTTTCCAATATACCAGGCTGTTTTTTCCTGTTACCACTCATCAAGGATATGCCTCGACTCAGAGAGGGAGGAAAAAAAAACCCTGCACACAAATATTAGATGGAGAAAACTGAGTTGAACAGATGTAGTAGAAAAAAATGTGGGATCAGTATGTGTTTTGTAACATAAGCTCTTATGGGCAGGACTGATGCCTGGATATCTTGCTTTTTATAGGGCTGAGAACAATAGGGTATACAAGTGGTGCAGTAGATAGAGCACTGGGCTTAGAATCAGGAAGACTCATCTTCATGGGTTCAAATCTGGCATCCAACACTTACTAGCTGTGTGATCCTGGAAAAGTTATTTAACCATGTTGGCCTCAGTTTCCTCATCTGATGAGGAATGGGCTGGAGAAGGAAACGGCAAACCACTCCAGGATCTCTGCCATGAAAACCCCAAATGGGGTCACAAAGAATTGGACACAGCTGAAATGACTGAACAACAACGATAAAGAACAGCACTGGGAGTGTTTCCCTTCGATGATGGTGGTACTGTTTTAAAAATCTTCAACATGACGGCAATCAGAGAACCATAGCTAGCACTGTGCAGCCACAATGTGGCCAACTCTATTCCACATCACTTAGAATTTTGTTAGTTCATTGTTTGGTTTTTGTTAGTTCATTGTTTGGTCTAGCTCTTTAAGTATGATATAGAAAGACTTGAAAGTTCTGAAGAGATCAACCAAAATCATCAATGCTTATCAATTGATTGATGCAGTCATCCCTGTCTCATCAGTTTGAAATTATCTTGAGTTAAACTTTAACTAGAAACATTACACAGGATTTACGCTTACATGTCAGCTCATGTGGTGTTTTATGAATGGAGCAGGGGTTTCTGCAGCACTGTTTCATTCTGTGGGGACCCAAGGACCCTCTTCAATTTAACTATAGAGAGTTCAAACCAATGAAACAGGGATAACTATCATCAACAGACCAGCAAGTATTTGTTAAGCACTAGGTCAACCCCAAGGCTGCACAGAATTATGTTTCAAGCTTACAGTACAGAGTACACTAATACCAGTTACATAGAATCAAAGAATTGGAAGAGACCTTGGAAATAATCTAATTAGACCTCTTTCTTTTTGGAGCTGTACCCATTGAGGCTTAGGGTAGTTGGGTGACTTGCCCAAGGAAACACAGTTAGTTATGGCAGACCTCGTACTTACATTCCCCACCCAGCACTGGGGAAAAAATACGTCATTTTTTTGATTTATACTTCTGTGAGTACATGTGTCTCCTAAAATGCTGGTGGGTTAGTCAATTGCTACAGTCATCCCTATCTCATTCTCACTAACCATGCTGCTTGTACTTATCATTATCTTTATCTTTAATTTCTTAGTATCATTGAAAGGATAGTTGTGATAGGCTAATCCCAAAATCTAGATAAGGTCTTCTAGATAAACTAATCTAAAGAAACTTGTCAAAAAGAAATATTGTAATAATATGAAAGGCAGCTTGCTGTAGTGATAGAGATCTGGCATTGGAGTCAATACACATAGAAGAGTTCTGCCTAGAAAAGTAATGACTTTTACCTTAAGAAATTTCATAAATATTTTAGTAGCAGTCTGGTTCATCTATTACAAATACATCCTAACTTAAAAGTACCTATGAAAATAACCTGGGGTGATTGATAAATGGACAAAGAATATAAACAGGCAGTTTTCAGATGAAGAAATTAAAGCTGTCTACAGTCATACGAAAAAATGCTCTAAAACACTATTGATTAGAGAAATATAAATTAAAACAACTCTGAGGTACCACTTCACACCTATCAGATTGGCTAATATGATAAAAAAAAGAATAAATGTTGGAGAAGATGTTGGAAAATTGGGACACTAGTGCATTGTTGGTGGAGTTGTGAACTAATCCAACCATTCTGGAGAGCTATTTGCAACTATGCCCAAAGGGCAATCAAACTGTGCATACCCTTCAATCCAGCAATGCCACTACTAGATCTATATCCCAAAGAGGTCATAAAACAGGGGAAATTACCTTCGTTTACAAAAATCAGCTCTTTTTGTGGTGGCAAAGAGTTGGAAATTGAGGGAATGCCCATTAATTGAGGAATGGCTGAATGAGTTGTAAATGAATGTAATGGAATATTATTGTGCTTTAAGAAATGATGAGCAGTTGGATTTCAGAGAAACCTGAAAAACTTATATGAACTGATGCTGAGTGAAGTGAGCAGAACCAGGAAAACATTGTACATAGTAACAGCAACATTGTATGATGATCACCGATGACTGACTTATCTGTTTTCCACAATGCAATGATCAAGAAATGCCAAAGGACTAATGATGGAAAATGCCATCCACATCCAGAGAAAGAACTATGGAGTCTGAATGCAGATAGAAGCATACTATTTTTCATTTTTGTTGTTTTTTGGGGGGGTTGTGACTTGTTCTTTTGTTCTATTTCTTCTTTCGCAACATGACTAATGTGGAAATATGTTCACATGATTGCACATGTATAATCTATATCAGATTGCTTGCCGTCTTGGGGAGGGAGGATGGAAGGGAGAAAGGGAGGGGAAAAAATTTGTAACTCAAAATCTTATAAAAAATGAGTGCTGAAAACTATCTTTACATGTAATTGGAAGAAATAAAATACAATTTACAAAAAAGAAAAGAGAAAAGGAAAATAACCTGGTGTAACGAGTGGTGCTGATTTCATATATGTAACCCAAAATGGACTTTATTGTCTACTCTAATTGCTAGACCACTACATACATTTTAAATGCATATGATTTTAATAGGCATGCTGATATTTTTGCATCTTCTCCACTAAGACAGAATAGGAGAGAGCGGGAAATGCTTAACATCTATTGCATTCAGTAAAAATTTATTTAAGTTACTGAATTATACTAAGATATTACTGAAGCTGTAGATATTCAGATATTAGACTGAAAATATACCCAGACCATTATTTAACCTTAAGAAAAAGAATGCTCTTGATTCTCCAGAGCTGTTTTGAAAGAACTGATCTCCATAATAACCTGAATTCAGGAACAAGAAGCTTTTTTTTTTAAGGACTTATTTACAATACGAAACATCAGGAACTGGAAGAAAGCCCAAAGTGCAGGGGGGAGAAAGAAGAGGGGAAGAATTCAGCCACATAAAGATGTTATCTATGAAAGTCACATTGGAAAGGAATGAGTTTCTTAAATCAATGATTTAAACAAGATATTTATAAGCTTTAGGTCTGGGGTGGAGAAGAATCTAGCCAATGGGTGAGCTTATGAATCCTACAGTGACCAAATTGGCCTGGAATATGTTTTGCTCACAAATTGCTCTTTTGAAAAGTGGAGAGCACACTTTTGAGGCTTGAACAAATGTTTGTTTCTTCATTCTATCTCCGCCCTCCAAAAGTTTTAGCACATGTTGCCATGTAAAATTACATAAGTCTCTTGGGTTTAAAAACAAGCAGCTTAGTTATACATATTCCAGACAGTTAAAATTCATTCTTCTCCTTCAAAAGTGGAAGTAAGGAGTGTTTAGTGGCAAAATTAAAAAGAAACTGATGACCCAGATTATTGCAACTTATAAGTATAACAATAATAATAATTGGCATTTTCATAGCACTCCAAGTTTTGCCAAGTGCTTTACAGATATAATCTCATTTGATCTTCACAGCAACCCTGAGTGATAGATGTTATTATTATGTCCTTTTCACAGACAAGGAAACTGAGGCAGGCAGAGTTTGAGTAAATTGTCCAAGGTCACAAAACTAGTATTTGAGACCAGATCTGAACTTATCTGCCTTATTCCAGGCCCACTGTATCCAACTGTACCACCATTTCAATTCCAGTAATCAAAATCATAATTTTAATTCACAAACAAAAACCAAAAATGAGAAAACATCCATTTTTTAAGGTAAAGAACAAACTCTTAAAATCACACTTACCATATCATAATAAAAAAAAAAATAACCACCTGTATGGAGACCAATGGAAGGCACAATTAGAATAAAGGGAAACAAATGTTAGGAAAAGAAGCCAAAAATTTCAACCAGCACCTATGTGCTTCATGTATTTTTGTTGCATTAATGAATGAAAAAAATGAAAAAAAGGAACTTATATCTCACTTTATGTTTTAAAAAATGTATTAGTGCTTAATGAAAGGTTTACTTAAATGATATTTTTGTAAATCACTTTATACACAAAGAAAAAAAGCCTATTCTTTAAAGAAGTCTTTTAAAGCATCCTTCCAAGAGAATGCAACCCTCCTTGTTTAACTTTTGTGTAAATTCATTTTTGCAAATTAATGTGAAGTATAAGGGAAGGTAGAAGGGAATGATGAAGAAATAGAGATCACAGACATGAATTTATATGAAAGGCAAGGTGAGCAGAAAAGGACCAGAACATGAAAAGCAGAATACTATAATCAAAGCAGAAGGTTGAAAAGGGCGTCTTGATTAGGTATTGTAGAAGCTACACAATAGTAGAGCCACAAAGGATCTCATCAAATCCCCTTGACAGATGAGCAAACTGTGGCCTAAGGAATGATGAGCCCAAGGTCATATGACTAGTAAGTACAAAGCTGATATTAAAGTCTAGAGGTCTGACTTCTATTCCTGAGTTTTTTTGTTTGCTTGTTTTTAATTGGATTCTTTGACAAGAAGGGGGTGCTGAGTTAAGGTAGTGAGGAAATGGGAGCTAAGATGTGAGCTAGTAGATTTCAAAGGAAGAAATCCAAGCTAACAACAAAGTGAAAAAATGTTCCAAATCACTAATGATTACAGAAATGTACATTAAAACAGCACTAAGTTTCTATCTCACATACCTCAAATTGGCAAAGTTGATTATAAAAAAGGCAAGAAATGCTGGAGGGGCTGTGGGAAAACAGATACATTAATGCATTGTTGGTGAAACTTTGAACTGATTCGGACATTCTGCAAAGCAATTTAAAACTATGCCCCCGAAGCTATAGAACTATGCAAACCCTTTGACCCAGGATATTGCTACTAGGTTGGTACCTCAAAGAGTTCAAATAAAGAGGGAAAAGACTCAAATGGACTAAAATATTTATAGCAGCTCTTTTTGTTGTTAAAAAAAAAAAAAGACCTGAAAACCAAGGGAGTAGCCATCAGTCGGGGAACAGCTAAACAAATTAAGGAATATGAATGTAATACAGCACTATTGGGTCATTAGAAATAATGAAAGGATGACTTAGGTAAACTTGGGAAGATATTTATGAAGTGATGCAGAATGAAGTGAGCAGAACTAGAACAATTTATACAATTGACAACAACATTGTAAAGTCAAGTAACTTTGAAAGACTTTAGAACTCTGATCAATGGGCTACCCACCTGTAGACAAAAAGGTCATGGATTCAAGATACAGAATGAGATATACATTTTTGTACATGGATAAAATGTAAGTATTTGTTTTGCTTGACTGTGTTTTGTTTTGTTTTTGGGGGGAGGAGTGGCTCAGAATAGCCAGATTTAGGATTCTGCTGATTTTGTAAGCAGGGTCACACTATACCATTGACTGGATGAGATTTTGGAGATAAGTAAATTTTGGAAACCTGAGTTGTGCTTTTAAAATAATGAGATTAAAAACAATTCATTAAATAAATACTTATTATTCAGTATCTATTGTGCTGGGTGTTGCAGAGAAAAAGAAGTCTCTATTCTCCTCACAGATCTATCTAGAAAAGGAGGTAAAATGTGTAAGTAATGCCTAATAAGAGTTTTAAGGTTAAAATAGAGGCAATATGGTGGTGGATAGATAGAATGTCAGGGTTAGAGCCAGAAAAACTTGGATTCAAATCCTCCCCCTGACTTATTAGCTGTATCAAAACCCTGGGCATATCCTTTAAGTCTCATGTTTCAAGCAGCTTTAAATATTAACTCAAAAAAAGAGTTCCCCAACCAGGACTTCCAGGCTGATTGTTTGCATATTTGTATGCCATGAATAACATGAAAATGCAAATTTAAAAAAAGATAGGTAGAAAGCTAGACTGAGGATGGCCTTAGAAATAAATGATAAAAGAATCTGAATTTTATTCAGTAGATAATGGGGAGCCACTCAAGGAGTTATTTTGGGGGGAAGGGGATTGACGATTTATTTAACTGTGCTTTATTAGTGTGTAAAATGAATTGGAGTAGGGAGAGATTGAAGGCTGCTTTAATAGTGTAGGTGAGAGGTAATGATGCTCTGAACTACAATATGTCAGTAGAAATGGAAAAACGAAAACCGATCCAAGAGGCACCACTGAGGTAGGAATGATAGGATTTAATTAAATATATGGGAGGAGGGGATAAAAAGGAAATCGAGGAATCAAAGATTCCTACAATGGGTTGGGAGTGGGTAGGGGGAGTGTGTAGTCCAAGAAGGGAAGTCTTGTTTTAAGAGGCAACTATGTGGCACAGTAGATAGAGTTCTTGAACTTGGAGTAAGAAAAACCTGAGTCCAAATTCTGCCTCAAAGTTAATTCATATCTCTCAGCCTCAGTTCCCTGATAGGTAAAATTGGGTTAATAATAGCACCAACCTTAAATGGTCATTGTCAGAATCAAATACAAACATATGTAAAGTGCTTTACAAACCTTATAGCCCTATATTAAGTGGTAGTGATGGTGGTAGTAGTTAGTAGTTAGTAATAATAATAGCATTGGTCATTCTTTGGATATTCTAATTCTCATTGAATAAGACCCTGAAAGAGCAAGGCAAAATTCTTAAGTGCATTTCAGGGCCAGACAATGGCAGCAAAGCTTACTGAAGATTATTTATTTCTGGCAGTAAGAAGCAAGCCTTTTTGAATGCAGTTAGCTACTGAAGCTCTTGGGGAATTAAAGAAAATTTTATAAGGCGATTAATATAGCTTTCTTCCCAGAGCATGTTGAGGCATTGAATTCAGGCCTCTCTTAGACACTCAAGGACCATAATAGCAAAGTAATCTTTTAGGCCACTTAACTTCCTCTTACTCAACAATTTCACCCTCATGCCAATGCTGCCAAGAAATAACAATTTTAACTAATTTGGATTTTTCTTCTCTCAGCACACATAATGGTTGTAATAATGAGCAAGCAGAAGGATATGAAGATAGCTAAGTGATCCACAAATTGAATAATTAGTCTCTGCATAGTTAAGAGAGGACTATAATTGGGAAGAATATTTCCTTTGGATTCTGTACATTTTCTGCATTAACACACACACACTTCCAAGTAGTTTGATAGAATTTCTATAATAGAAACTATCTAGTACTGCTACTTGGCTATGACAATATTAACTTAAGAAACCACAACACAGGGGTGAGGAACCTCACCTCAAGGCCACATGTGGCTCTCTAAATCATCAGGTGAGAGGCCCTTTGACTGAATCCAGACTTCACAGAACAAATCCCCTTAATAAAAGGATTTGTCCTGTAAAACTTGGACTCAGTTAAAAAGGCTGCACCCAAGGCCCTAGACGGCCACAAGTGGCCTTGAGGTCTCAGGTTCCCCACCCTTACCGTAGCACTTTGAGAAAAAGAAGATGAAAACTTAAAAGGCAGCATTTCCTTTTGTTACTCTAGTTTAGGTAAAGGAAATGTTGTAATAAAATGTTGTAAGAAATGCCTAATAAGAGTTTTAAGATTAAAATTCAAAACTCAAAAATTAACTTTAAAGATTTTGTTGTTCTTTGTCAGTTATGCCTTGAGTGTTCACAGCACACCCAGCTGGTGCACAGAGCACATTACTGTTCTGGTACCATAGGAGATAAAACAGATTCCTGGACTAGTCTTGGTCTGTGAGATGGGAGAAATGCGTTTCTCTACTTGGCAAATAAAAAAAAAATTCAAAAACAGTATGCTGGACTTTTCTTTAGGTCTTAAAATAGAAATATATGTATTCAAAGGACTTTATTGAGAAGCAGTATGGAAGGTAGGTGGAGAGACGGCTTCAAAGTCCTACCATCTCTGACACATCCTGGCTGAGTTCCCCTAGGAAAGTCCCTTGACCTCTCAGTGTCCCAAGTCACTCTCTAAGTATATAAAGAAAAGAACATTGCCCAGATTGGCAATGGCAGAGACAATTTCCTCATTATTGCTGAAATCAGAGATATGAACCAAAACAAAAGCATATATATATATATATATTGACTTACTAAACACTTTGAAAAAAAATCAACTTTCACAATTTTGAGAAAAGATACATCTAAAAAAGAAACAATTCTTTTAGGATCAGTGATGATTGGTGTCTATAGCCCTTTTAGATTTAGGACAAGCATATATGTGGTCACACTATCTTCTCATTTATTTAGAATACTTTTTGATGAGGAACTAGCAGAAGGATAGAATTAGCTTTTAAAATGTTTATTAAATTAAGTGAGATGGGCATTTTTAAAGGAAAACCTTAACCTAATTAAAGAGCTGCCACTTGGTATAGCTGACAGAAGGGTTGATGGATTTGGAGTCAGGCTTGGGTTCAGCTGTCCCCTACAACCTATATAACTTTAGTTGTCACTTAACCTCCCCATGCCTCAGTTTCTTTTTCAGTAAAATGAGAGGGTGAGGCTAAATGTCCTCTATGGGACTATGGAACACTAAGCCTGGGGTCTGATGAGCTATGCCAATGTATACCACCCCCAAACAGACACAACAAGGTCAGGCTAAGATGAACAGGAACCAAGTCGCTATTCTGAAAATCTCACTCAGAATTCTTGTTCTGCTTTAGTGCCACAAAACACTTGCCAAGAATAAAAACAGAGTTATTAATGTTCCCAGATTCTTCTAGTTGGTCTCCAAAGGATTGTGTTTTATTACAACATTCTGATCCAGCCAAGTCACAGAGAGTCTGCATGAAATAATTCCAAAACCAAAAAAAAAAACCCAACCTATTGTAAAATTGAAAAATAGTTGGGCCTTATACAGGGTCTAAAAAATTGTTCATTCATGGCATTCCCAGAGCATATGCAGAGCAGATAGTAGAACTGCTATAAGGTTAATAATGTCAGAATTCAGTTTTATTTATAGTGCCTTTAGGGATCATATAGCAAGGAGTCAGGAGTTTGTAGCAGGCAGGCCAATAACATCACAAAAGTGTGGCCTAGCCTTCAATGGAGAAAGGGTGTGGCCACAAAACAACCACTAACCTCCTGGTCAAACCTTTTGACTCGCACAGAAAATCCTACTTCAGTGATAGGAATGGTTAACAGAAGATATATTGGTGTTTATAGAGTTTCCCTAGTATATATCTCCCCTCCTCAACAAAACCTTACATCAGGATACTCCTGATCTGCCCCAGATCCCAAATCCATAATTACTTCTAAGTAATGATAGCTGACAGTTATATAGAGCTTTCCTGTATGCAAAATACTTTACATGGATTATCTCCTTTGAGCTGTCCAATGACCCTTTGAAGTAGGTACTAAAGCTATTGTTAGCCCCATTTTCCTTATGTGTAAAGTGATGTGCCTAATCACACAACAATTAAGTTTCAGAGGTTGGATTCAGACTCACACTAACCTGACTCAGCATAGTACTCCATCCATGACTGTTCTATTGATTAGAGGAAGGGAAGGGCAGGGAAGGGCAGGGAAGGGTAGGGGAGAGGAGGAGAGGGGAGGGTAAGGGAAGGGAAAGAAAGGGAAGGGAAAGGGAGGGAAGGGGATATTCAGAAATAAAGGTGATGTTAAAAAAATGATATCAATATTTTTAAAAACATTTTAAAATACTATATAAATTTTAGTTTTTACAGCTTAGTATAGGAAAAATCTCACAGAGGTTTTCCTAGGCTATTATGCAGGCATTTTTCATTCAGCTCAGTCTCTTTCTATATCTATAGTACTTCATAATAAGAATTAGTTTTTGTAATGACAACTCTGAAATCAGTGCAAATTCTGAATCATAGAAAGATTAAAAGGTAAGCATTGTACTTTCAACTAAGGTCATTGGACTAAAATTTAACCTTCAGTTAATTCCTCCTCCCCCTTCCAAAAAACAAAAAACAAACAAACAAACAAACAAAAACTCCATTAATTAGGTCATTCCATTCTCCAAAAATTCCAGTTAATTAAAGTATTGCTGGAGGAGTCTTAATAACATTCATACCATTTCCAAACCATGCTTATTTTTGTTAAAAAGTTTTGCTAATTTTTTCATAAATGTTGCTGGTTTTCTTCTGCTCTCATTCAGATAAGCTGGGTTTTCTCTTTGGGCCAGGAATATGCCCCCTGTTCTCCAAGTTGCCCTGGGAAAGGTACTGGAGAGCAAACCTTGGTTGAGATCGCTGCTCAGCTCCTATCACAACTAGAGTCTCTGTTCTCCCCACCACCAGGATGGTGAAAAAGGCACCGTAGCATTTTTCATTTACAGTTGGGTGTCTTGATCAGGCTTACCACTGTACCGAAACTATTATAACAAAGATATTACAAACAGGCTCAAATCTATTTCTTTTACATCTATATTTTCAGTGAAGATTCAGATAGGACTACATCCCTTGACTCTCTAAGCCGAAAGTATACAAATCTCTGAGAATTTCTGCCAAATTAAAGATATTTTTAAGGGATAATGATAGCCTAAACAGATCTCTATCTGGTTTGCACTATAGACCTTATGGGGCAGAATCTACCAAGAACATCATTGACATTGTTGTTCGGTGGTTTCAGTCACGCCCTACTCTTTGTGACCCAATTTGGGGTTTTCTTGGCAAAGATATTGGAGTGTTTTGCCATTTCCTTGTCCAGCTCACTTTACAGATGAGGAAGCTGAGGCAAACAGGATGAAGTGACTTGCCCAGGACCACACAGCTAGTAAGTTTTTGAGGCCAGATTTGAACTCAGCAAGATGAGTCTTCCTGATTCCGGGCCCAGCACTCTAGCCACTGCATCACCTAGCTGCTCCATCACTGGCAATACTGTTTCAGAATTTACATTTTTATATCCATGAAAACTTGAATTTAGGAGCATAAATGTGCCAAAGGTTTGGCATGCAAAACATCTCATTAGTGAGGGAAAATATCTAAAGACTTTTCCTCCTGCCTATGAAGTTCTCATCAGATGATCAGTCAAAATGGTGGCAATTTCATGAGATTAATTCTTATAAAATTATGTAAGTATATTAGTGGTACTAAATAAATATGGACACCTAGAAATGGTAATATGTAAAGGCAAAAAAAAATCTATTCTTTTTTTATATAACACTAAGGAAATCCCAAACTTAGAAAAAAATTCTACTAAATTGTCAGAATCAGGGTAGCTGAGTGGTGCAGTAGATAGAGCACTGGCCCAGAGTCAAATCCAGCCTCAGACACTTACTAGCTGTGTGACCCTGGGCAGGTCACTTAACCCCAATTGCCTCCAAAAAAGAATTTAAAAAAAGTCAGAATCCTGAATTCAGTTTTTTCAACACTACTTTAGAGTAGACAGCCAATTTCCTTTCAAGCAGTCAATTAGTTGCCCGAGACACAGATAAAGATGACATTTAAACAGAGTAATATAAATAAAATGTGCACTAAGAATTTATTCAAGAGGGAAAAAAAACTTTACTCTGAAACTTTAAGGCTACTTGTCTTATCATCCTCATCCTCACTTAATCTCAAGAACCTGATAAAAATTCTGTTGTGGTTTCTGGAAAGGAAACAAGTTAATTTGCAGAAAACAAACACATAACTCACATTCAATTGTGTATAATACATATATAAATAATACACACACATATTGATGTGTTTATATACATATACACACAAGTACACATACATCTTTGTGTGTATGTGAGTTGAGCTTACTTGGTCCTTCTCAAGTAATTATTCTTTCAGAACCTAAACGTTAAAAGACAACATTAGGGAATATCCTGAAAAACAGATCCAATTACTCAATAGCATTGCAGGGATAAAGTTTTGAGTCAACTAGGATAACATATGTAGCTATTCCCATTTAAATAGGAAAAGCAGACCTTTGATTTGGTTGATGATTTTAGACTTCTTGTTTCCTATTTTTAGGATTTTGGAAGTTTCTCCCATGCTAGTAACAGAGATCCACTTTAAATCTACAAAAAACAATAGAACACTATCCTCAATAGAGCTTCATTTGTATGTGAAAATTTCACTTTACACAAAACATCTCAAGAGTGTTTCTTTATGTGTACCTTTAATATAACAGTTTCCTACTTGGTCCTCAGATGTCCTTAAAACCTTATTATTTTCATTTTTTTGAATGTGTGATAAAGGTAATGCATCTAGGAAGCCATTCACACTCTCATTCTGAGTTTCATCGGAAAGGAAATCCACTCTGAAAATGCCACTCTCTGAACCTGATGCTTTTCCTATTAGTATCTAGTCCCAAGAAAATAAAAAAAAGTTGCTAATTAGAAGTCAGCTAAGCTCAGGTTTTATAGAGTTAAAAAGTCAATGCCAGGGTAGACTTCTGAAAGTTCACATGATTTAACATATCCCTAAAAAGATACAGTTAGTCAAATATCTAATTTGGTTGAATAACAACTAAAATCAATTAACTGATACCTTCAGCTGGTACGGCCAAGAGCCACATCTTGGCAGTAAAGAAGGAGGCTCGATGAAACAAATACAAAACATCTGTTTCCTCACAGCCTCAGAATTTCTCAAAATATTTCAGCAAGAAGTTGAAGACATTAATAACTCTACCCACTTAAGACACAGCAACAGAGCAAGCTTAAGTATCTCAAAGAATGATGAACGTTATCGTAAGGATGTTTTTAAGAGTGAGCTCTCCAGAGACCACAATTTCCTAAAAAAAGACAATTCAAACTAATTTCTAGAATATAACTATTTTCTCTTTAAATAAAAGTATTTTTTTCACGCAATTTATTTTTAGAGTTTTGGGGGAGGTTCTTATAATTATATTTTATTTTTTTCAATCAGCAAGAATTCACATTCTCTTCCACCAGTCCAACTCCTCCTCCTCCCTCCACCCCAGTCAGGAATGAAAGAAGAACAAAGCATTTGTTATAAACATGTATGGTCAATCAAAACAAATTTCCACATTTGTCATATCTATATAGCTCTTACATATATATACACACACACATATTTATACATATACATATACTATACATCTATCTATTATCTATATAAATTCTAAACTGACTCCTTCACCTCTCTATGAGGAGGTGGGTAGCATGATTCATTATTAGTCCTCCAGAATTGTGGTTGACCATTATCCTGAAGAGATCCCCCTAATTATTTCAAAGTTGTTTGACTTTATCATATTGTTGTCATTATATAAATTGCTCTCCTGGTTCTTTTCACTTTAATCTGCATGTGTTCATACAAATCTTCCCAGGTTTTTCTGAAGCCATCCCCTTTTATCACATTTTACAACACAATTACATTTTCTATGACATTTATATATCATAAATTGTTCAGCCATTCCCCAATTTATGGGCAGCTCTGTGGATTCCCATTTTTTTGCCACCTTAAAAAGAGCTATAAATATTTTTGTACATTCTTAGAATACATTTTGCCCATTCTTAGGACTCATCTTTCTCTCCTGTTTCCTGTTGAGTGAAATATATTTCTGCACCCAACTCTGTGTATGTGTCTTCCTCCTTCCTTTAACTAGTTCAAATGAGAAAAAGGTTTAAGTTGTCAGCCTCTTCCTATACTCCCTCCTCACTTGTATAGATGCCTACTTGCAAACTCAATTATGTGAGATAATGTTCCCTAACTTTCCTTTCCTTCCCCCCACCCACCCAGGATATTCCTCTACTCCTCCCTGTTCTTCTGTTGAGATCATCTGAACACAACAGAAACATCCCTAAGCTTTGTCTAAGTAGGCTCCCTCTATGACCATTCATACCTCATGCCCAAGCTATAATTTTCTTTGGGACTTTGCTTGTAAATGTTTTGGAGTCATTCATTCATTTTGCATTTGGGTTTTGAGTGTCCCTGTCACCATAACAGCTTTTTAGGGTTTCTTTTTTGCTTATTTACTCATTCTTGCAGGCTTCTTCCCAACTCCACACTTAATGTTAAGTGTAGGCTCTGCATTCTGAAGAGAAGGTCTAGGCTGGTCCTGTCGCTGCTTTCTTAGAATACTGCGTTGTCTTATTCCATGATCTCAGGGACAGCTCAGGCTAGGCAACTGCAACCTTTCAGTGCTCCCAAAGTGAACTGATCCAGGACAAAGTCTGATTGCTATCCTCCTGGTCTGAGCTCTGCCAGTTTTTGGCCTGGATCTAGGTATGAACAATAGCAGATGCTGCGGGCCCCTTACAGCCAGCTGGGAAACTGCTGGTTCTGAGGTACAGAACTGCAGGCTCTCCCTCTGTCTGAGATTTGTGCCCCAATCATTCCTCTGCAGGCTTCATTCTGAGCTAGAAGCTGGAACTGAGACCATGCTCTGTTCTTCAGGGGTCTGCTACATAATTCCTAACTCTTCTTTGCGTACCCAGCTGAGGGTCAATGGCTGCTCCCTACTCCAGAATGCCACCTCTGGATACAGGTATTCTGCTCAGTCTGCCCTGGATTTGTGACCCATAACTGGGTAGCAGATACCATCCTAGTGCTCTGGTGTGGGTGTGGCATCTCCCTTTGCCCCAGTACATAGCTTTGCCCTTGTGCTACATTGTTCAACATGGTGGGCTCCTGGCCTAGCCCATTCCCTCACGTCTACAGACCTTTCTATTTTCTTATGCCAATCATGGTGGGAAAAAACGACTCATGAATTTTCTTGAATTTCCTGGTCAGTATTCAGTCTGACGTGCTTTCCAGATCTGTTAGAAAGTAGGTTTCTGGGGGAAAGGAGCTCACTGTGCTTGCTGCTGCTCACTTTTTATATGATTTAACTACGTCAGATATAACCTCCATGAAAGTTGTACAATTGTTTGTCAGTTTTATATTTAAACATATAGCCAAGTATTGAACAATAAGTTTCAATAGCAAAGCACTTTCCAAAAATGTGATTTACCTGATTGGTCAAAAGTGGAAGAGTTTAATTCACCCTTGACTGGATGTTATTCCATTTTCTTAAAATATAGAAGCATGTAGGCCTGTGTAACTCATTAAAGTCAAGCATAAATTGCAAAAGCACTCAAGTTTGCTAATGTCATATATCTAATTGTGTTGCCAATAATATAAAGTTGCTTTTGTTATTCTGGTCTTTTGATTTCATTGGTAAGGGTAATTCCAGGTGTAAAAACACCCTTTGCCAATGCAGACCAACAGCTTGTCTTAGAGTTACCTGGGTCCAGGGTGTTCTGAAGTCAGTTTCTACCCACATTTCAATATAAGTATTTTTGCCTCAGCAATCAGCAAACTCTACAAATCAGAGTTTGATTTGTTTTGTTGGTTTTCTATGCTTAAGAAAGTGATGGAGAAAGTGTAATTAATATAGACTAAACTTAAAAGTGTGTCAGTGTAATCAAGTTGTTTAATGTTTACAAGCAATGTTTACAAGCACATCCTTGTCTTAGGCACTGGAAGTTAAATGACTAAGCTATGATCACAACAGTAATGTATGTCAGAGGTAACGGTTGATACCAAGGTTGGCCCACTATCCAATTCCCAAAAGAGAATTAAAAGGTTACTTTGATGAGAATAACCAGCATATGGGAATTTTGCTTTGGATTTTTTAAGTCCATAAAAAATTTGAAATAATCAGTCATTTAAGGGAAAAATACATTACAATGGCCTTATTCAAAACTTTATAATTCTCTCAATATTTCTTGGCTTCTTACAAAAGCCAACACACTCTTTTGCTATCATCAACCAAGGGCAAACCCATAGTTCTGTTGCTCAGGTCAAAAAGGGCAATCCTTAGACTTCCTCCTGAATCAGACTGCTCTGGACACACAGGTAGGGAAAGTTTTCAGGACCCCACCCTGATGTGCCTTCTGAAATCCTAGAATAACATAGAATTCATTAACTTTCACTTGCCCAATTCTAATTTTTAAGGAATTGTTTTCTTCAGTTAGCTTTTGTGCCTTATTTTCCATTTAACCAATTCCACTTTTTAAGGATTTGTTTTCTTCAATGGATTTCTTTTCCATTCAGTCAATTGTTTTCTTGCTTTCTTTCCTTTTCCAAGATGTCGACTTTCTCCTGCATATCTTTCATTTCTTTTCCCAATTTTTCTTCTACCTCTCTTATTTGACTTTTAAAATCCTTCTTGAGGTCTTCCAAGAAGGTTTTTTGGGCTTGAGACCAATTCATATTCCCCTTTGAGGTTTCAGATGTAGGTATATTGACAATCTTGTCCTCTTCTGAGTTTGTGTTTTGATCTTCCCTGTCCCCGTAGAAACTATGGTCAGTGTTCATTTTTTACTTTTTGCTCATGATGTTTGCCTATTTCCTGGCTTTTAAAGTTGAGCTCTGCTTCTGGGACACAGGGGGTACTGTCCCAAGCTTCCTGTGCTGAGGGCTAGGGGCCTGGTCACTGGCTTTGTGTGCTGGAGCCTGTAGGGATTTGGCAGCTTAGCTGGTGCTGAGCTGGGTTGCTAGTGGTGGTGTCTGGCATGCGATGAGGTGCAGTAGGGTTTTTCTGCATTTCCCTGAGGCTACACTGAAACACGTGGAGGTCCAGCAGGATGCCTGCCCACCTGGGACTGCACCAGAGAACAAAGAGGTCTGGCATAGCACTCAATACCCTGAGAAAACAACAGCAGGACCCAAGAGGACACAGAACAAGACCAAGAACAGCCTGGCCATTCTCTCCAGAAATGCAGAGGGTAAAACCAGGAAGGCTGGAAGAATAAACAAGCAAAAAAAGAATACCAACATGAAATGCTATTATGGTAACAAGGACTATCAAGACACATACCCCAAAGAAGAAATTAACTCCCAAACATTTACAATGAGAGCCCCAAAGGAAAACACAGCATGGAAACAAGTTCAACTAGGATTCTGGGGAGAGACAAAACAAGAATTTTAAAGATAAATGAAAAATAATTTTATAAATGAAATAATAACACTAGAAGAAATAATTGTAAAAGAAGAGAGAGTGCTGGGGCTGGGGAGGGGGGGATGGAAATTAAATGATAGCTATGGAAGAAAGAATTAAAAAGAGAATTAACATCTTAGTGCAAGAGGTACAGAAACTTACCCAAACAACAGATTCCTTGAAAATTAGAATGCACCAAACAGAAATTAATGACTCTATGAGACAAGAAGAAAAATTAAGGCAAAAACAAAAGACTGAAAAAGATTGAAGAAAGTATAAAGTATCTCAACAAAAATAACTGACTTGGAAATTGGATCAAGGAGAGATAATCTAAGGATTATTGAACTACCTGAAAACCATTACCAAAAAAAAGAGGCTAAACTATATTCATATTAAAGAAATCACAAAAGAAAATATTTATGCTGCTTAGAATCAGAGGACAACATGGAAATAGAAAAAATCTGACAATCACCTCCTGAAAGAAATTTCAAAATGAAAACTCCCAGGAACATTATAGCCAAAATCCAGAGTTTCCAGGAAAAGTAAAGATAATGTAAGGAGTAATGTAAATTCAATTATTAAAAAGCCAAAGTCAAAATCAGGCAAGATTTAGCAATCTCACTATAAAGGAGCAAATATCTCACCATAAGGGAACAAAGAACTTGAGATATGATATGACAGAAGGCAAAAACTGTAATCTTATAACAAAAAAAACTAACAAAAGTTAGTAAAGTCATACAAGGGAAAAACAGACTTAGAATGAAATAGAGGATTTCCAAGTACTCCTGATGAAAGACCAGAGCTAAACAGAAATCTTGAAATATGAACACTAGTCAAAAGAATCACAAAAAAGTAAATAAGAGTGAGCAATAACAATGGACTAATCAAGAATGAATTGTTATATTCCAATATGAGGAGATGACACATGTAACTCCTTAGAAGCCTATCATCATCAGGGGTCCCAGGAGTCAAATAAGGCAGAGGGCCTGGTATTGTGGTTTTTTTTTTTTTAAGTTTTGATGATCTTTTGAAAAGAACGCAAGGGAAGGAAGAAATGAATACACTGAGGAGAGAGAAAGGAAAAGGAAGTTTGGGGGAAAATTGTCTTATGTAATTTGGGTTCAAACAAAGAGGGGGAGTAGGCAACCCTTGAACCTCACTTCTATCAACTGGTTAAATGAGGCCAGAACACACACATAGAGTTGGGTGCAGCAATGCATTTTGTTCAGCAAGAAGCAGGAGGGAAAGGTGAGAAGGGAATAAGAGGAATTAAGAGATGGATTAGTCCTAAACAAAACAAACTCTAAGGATTTATGAAAATATTTATAGCTCTTTTTTTTTCAGGTGGCAAAGAATGGAAATATGAGGGAATGGTCATTAATTGAGGACTGGCTGAACAGTATTCTGTTATATGGTTGTAATGGAGCATCATGTATCACAAGAAATGACAAAAAAAGATGGTTTCAGGGAAACCTGGGAAGGATCTATGAAGTGATGCATAGTGAAAGTGAGCAGAACCAGGAGAACGGCTTGTACAATAACGACACTGTAAAGACAAAAAACTTCGAAAGACTTAAGAACTCTAATCAATATGATAAGCAACCAGTATTCCAGAAGACCAGTAAAAAAGCTACTTACTTCCTGACAGAGAGATAATGGACTCAGGATGCAGAATGAAGACATACATTTTTCTATCACCGTGGGAATTTGCTTTGCTTGATTATGCACATTTCTTTTTTTATGTTCATTTATTTATTTTTAACACTCATTTTTAAAAATTTGAAGTTCCAAATTCTCTCTCCCCTCTCCCACCCATTGAGAAAGCAGGCAATATGAAATCAATTATGCATGTGAAGTCATGAAAAACATGACTATATTAGCCATGTTGAAAAAATAAGGCAAGAAAAGTAAAGTGAAAAAAGTATGATTCAATTTGCATCCAAAGTTCATCAGTTCTCCCACTGGGGGTGGACAGCATTTTTCATCACAGGTCTTTTAGAACTGTGTTGAATCTTTCTATTGAGTAGTTAAGTCTTCCATAGTTGATCGTTACAATATTACTGTTACTGTGTGCAATGTTCTCCTGGTTCTATAACTTCACTTTATATCAGTTCCTATATGTCTTCCCAGATTTGATTATGTTTCTTATAAGGACTTTATTTTGTTTTGTTTTTCACCCACTGGGGAAGGAAAGAAGTGAGGAGTGAAAATAAATGTTCCTTAATTAAAAAAAGAAAAATATTTTTAAAGAGAAAAAAAAGAATAAATTCTGGTAAGATTCCTTATTATCTTATTCCTCCCTTCCCCTTCTCAGTTATCATTCTTGTTTCTTGTTAAGTGAAATGTATTTCTACACTCATCTCTCTCTCTCTCTGTGTATTCTTCCTTCATTTAACTAGTTGATGAAAGTGAGGTTTAAGTGTTACCTGCTCAATGCTCTTGTTTGATAACCATCATCTCTGATGCTTACTAGCTATGTGACCACAGGCAAGTTACTTAACCTCATAGTGTCCTTAAGTGTCTCAGACTATAAGGTATAGAAAAGTTGCCAATATGTATTGGTGGAAAGAGTTTCCATACTGGGAATTCCCCACAGCAATGAGATGATGGGTATACTCCTACCCTCAAGAAAAAAATGTACAAAACACTATGATGATTGGTGCTGGACATCGAAGGTGAAATGAATTAATGAAGGGGAAAGAGAGGGGAAGATGAGAAATATATACAAATGATTATGATAAAAAGTAGAAGGAGCTACCTCTGTTAAGTGGAAAGGATAAGTCCAGACAAAGCCCTATGAAAATTTTGAAATAAAAATGCTGAATATGAACAATGTTGGCTTTTTAGAGGTGGAACTAAATTGGATCTTAAAATTAAGGAAGGATTTTTCACTATTGGGGATGGGGGCAGAAAGAACTTTTTTCATAACAATTGCGAGGAGTCATAAAGAGGGGAAGGTTGTGCTGGAGTGTGAATTTTTCTGGAACATAAAATATGTGCACAGAACTCTGACCAATGAGGTGATGAATCATGAGTTCAGAAATCTGATAAAGTTGACACATTTTGCCTTTTGATGTATCTTGCAACAAATGCATCTAATCCCTTTTCTCTACTCTCAGATAGCCAGGGGTGTCTTTGTTCTGTTAAGTTTGGGTTCAGTCAAAGGGCCACACGAGGATCTAGAGGGCCACACGGGGCCTTGAGGCCGCAGGTTCCCCACCCCTGGTTTAGACCCTCATTACCTCTTATCTCTAACAATGGCTTCCTAGTCTTTCCCCACTCCAGTCCATCCCTCACAAGCTATCAAAGTGATTTTCTTTAAGCACAGATCTGACCATGTCATTTCTTTATTCTAGCAGCTCTCAAAGTGTGATCTGGGAATCCCTGAGGGTCCCATGTCTTTTTCAGGGGGTCCACAAGGTAAAAAATATTCACAATAATACTAAGACATTTTAATTTCTAACACACTAAAAATCAGTAGATATAACCTACATTTTAAAAAAGCTCTTTGTGCAGTGGAGTGGGGAGGGGAGGGTCTGTGATTATATTTTAAGAGTATTAAAGGGGTCCTGAGACCACATGGTTTCAGATTCACTACTATAGTCAAATTCCGGTTGCTGCCTATTACTTCTAGGAATAAAATATAAACTCCTGTTTGGCTTTTAAAACCCTTCACAACCTGATTCCACCCTATCTTTCAGGCTTCCTACGTTACTAGCCCTTCTTAGCCCTACAAGTCCAACCAAAGGGGTTTGTGTCCTTTTTATACTCTTTCTTGTTTTTGTATCTGTATCTTTATTACTAAGTACAGTACTTGGCATAGAATAGATGGCTTGATAAATGTTTTTCATTAACTCACCTCTCTATGCATTTTTAATTTTAATTTTATTTTGAATTTAAACACTCAAATGTATTCCCACACAAAAAACAGAACACAAAGAAGATTCTGTATGAAACTTTTAATCTCATTTCATATTGCTGCTTTTAAATATATATTTAAAAGCAAAATTTGAAACATAGAATGCATATTATATAATTCAAATAATTATTATTATTATTAAATATAACTAATATAATAAGATGGTCATCTACCTGAAAGCCAGTATGGCTTCAGAAAGGGCTGAGGAATGGTTGATATGGTGTTTGTTGCCCAACAACTCTAGGAGAAATGTGAGGAGCAGAATGGAGGTCTGTATGCAACATTTGTAGATCTGACGAAGGCCTTTGATACTGTCAGTCGCGAGGGCTTATGGAAAATTATGTCAAAAGTTGTTGTCTAGAGAAGTTCGTCAGCATTGTACATCAATTTCATGTCAGCATGCTTGCCTGGTTTCTGGATAATGGACAACGCTCTAGTGCTTTCTCAGTCACCAATGGAGTGAAACAAAGCTATGTGCGTGCTCTCCTGCTTTTTAGCATAATGTTTTCAGCCCTGTTGTCAAATGCTTTCAATGAGGATGGCATCAAGATCTGCTACCATACTGATGGCAAATTATTCAACTTGAAAAGACTGTAAGCCAAAGCCAAAGTGGAGAGGGTGTTGGTGTACGGTTTTCTGTTTGCTGATGATTGTGCGTGCAAAGAAGCCTCTGAAGCTGAGATGCAACAAAGTATGGATCAATTCTCTGCTGTTTGTGCTAATTTTGGCCTAACAATTAACACCAAGAAAACACAGGTGCTCCATTAGCCACCACCACACCATCTATACGTAGAACCATCGGTTACAGCAGATGGAGACGTTTTGGATGCTGTGGATAAGTTCGCTTACCTTGGTAATGTACTTTCCAGGGATGTACACATTGATAACGAGGTTGATGCACTCATTGCCAAAGCTAGCTCAGTGTTTGGGAGGCTCCAAAGGAGCCTCCAAAAGGAAAGACGAGGTTTGAGACTGACTACCAAACTGAAGGTCTACAGAGCAGTTGTGCTGACCTCATTATTGTATGCCTGTGAAAACTGGACCATGTGCCATGCCAGGAAACTGAATCGCTTTCATTTGAATTGTCAAGATTCTGAAGATCACCTGGCAGGATAAGATACCAGATATCGAGGTCCTCTCTTGAACTAAATTGCCAAGCATTCAAATTCTGCTTCAGAGAGCACAACTCTGATGGGTTGGCTGCGTTGTTCAAATGCAAAACATATGTTTGCCAAAAAGACTATTTTTATGGAGAACTCACACAAGGCAAGAGTTCACATGGTGGTCAGAAGAAGTGATATGAGGACACTCTCAAGGTCTCTCTTAAGAACTTTGGAATTGATTGTGTACCATGAGAGAGACTGGCACAGGGCCACTCAGCATGGCATGCCCACATCAAAAAAGGTGCTGTGCTCCATGAGCAAAGCAGAATTGAAGTAGCTCAAAAGAAACGCAAGATAAGCAAACTTGGAGAATCCATCCCAAAGGTTCACAAGGACTATTTGTGCCCAACCTGTGATAGAACATTCTGAGCTCATATTGGTCTGATCAGCCACAGTCAAACACACTAAAACTTGACCCTAGCATAGGGATGTCATTTTGGTCCTCTTCGAAAAGGAAGGACAACAACCAACCAATATAGTAATTATATAATAAATTATAATGTATTCTATATATAGTAAATTCTACATTTTACTTTCAAAACTGTCCTGCTTATATGCACCTCCTTCTGAGCTTTCTTCTGTTCTATTCTGTGTATTTAAAAGGATGTTTCAATAGTTCTCTCTCATATATATAATATATATTATATATGTATATATGTGTGTGTATACATGTGTATATATACGTGTGTATATATATATACATATATATACACATATATATAAATATATAAACTATTGCTAACCTCAATCCTTCATTAAAAATTGAAAGGTAAACAAAATCCTTATAATAAATAAGCAAGATCAAACAAAGAAGATCCAAAATGAATCTACATAGTAACTACATCCAAAGAGACATCCATCTTTCTGTGCCTTGTGTCCATCACCCCTTTCAGGAGGTAGGTAACATGCTTCATCACAGTTCCTCTGGACCCATGATTGGTCATTGTGTTGATCAAAGTTTTCAAATCTTTCAAACTTGTTTTTCTTTTTTTTTAAAATGTTGCTATTCTTTAATAAATTGTTCCCTTGGTTCTACTCACATCACTCTATGTCAGCTCATACTATCCACAATTTTCTGAACTCTTTTTCTTTAGAGTATAATAATATTTCATTATATTCATGTACTACAATTTGTTCAGTCATTTCTTAATTGGTTGATCCCATCTAAGGCACTCCCTTGTATAAAAACAATCTATTATCATTATTAACAATAATAATAATCTTTGTTTTCTCTTTCCCTGCTCCCCTTCTCCCCTTTAGAATAAAGTAGTTTGTTTTGCTTGTTTCCTCTTTAATCTTATTCTCTCTCTTAATTCCATGCTCTCTATTCCTACTGTTTCACATGCTGAGTTTAGTGTATTTCTACACCAACCTGAGTGTGTATGTAGTGTTCAACCCCACTTTGTGACAGGTAAGAATGAGGTTCATATGATGCCCACTCCACCTCTCTTCCCTCATGCTTGTATATACTTCTCATACACTGTAATTATGAGAAATAGAAAGTTCTACCCCTCCTTTCCTTCTTTTGACCTAGTATATTCTTTTTGTGCATCATTTTCTTGTCCGTCTTCAAATCCTCAAAATAGAACCAACCTATCTCTTAGATATGTTTTTCTTATTAAACTTCCTCAAAATACTTTGAAGACAATAAGGTTTTAAAGAAATACTTTTTCTGCTTCCCTTATTAGAATGCTAGCACTACTTCATCAGTTGCTCAGGGAAATTTATCTTTCTAGGTTTCTCTAAACTCGTGTTCTTATTTCAAGGTTCCTATTCAACTCTGCTCCTTTCATCTGGAATAGTTGAAAATTCTTTATTCCATTAAAGATCTATTTTTACCCATAATACTCAGATCTATAGAGGCAGTTATTTTTGTTTGTAAACCTCTCTCTTTTGGTTTTAAAAAATACAATATTCTAAGATCTCTTATTTATGGTTGAAGCTGCCAGGTCTTGAGCGATCCTTGACTATGCTCCTTGGCACTAAAGCTGCTTCTATTTGGATGCTTGCAGCATTTTTCCTTTGATATGGGAACTCTAGATTTTGGCTATGACATTCCTTGGACTTCTTTTCTTTAAAGAGTTTTTTTTTTTTTCCAGGAAGAGATCAATGGAGTTTCTATCTTTACTTTGCCTCCTGTTCTAATAGATTTGTGCAGTTTTTCTTGAAACACAGGGTCCATGTACCAAACTCCCAAAAGAAGTTTATAGAGCTAGAAAAAAAATATCAAAATTCACATGAGGAACAAACAGTCAATAATATCAAGGTAATAATGAAAAAAAAGTGGAAAGAAGGTCTATCAGTACCAGATCTCAAACTATATTAGAAAGCAGTGATCATTAAAATTATTTATTACCAATTCAAAAGAGACAAAGAGTGACAGAGACAGACAGAGACAAAGGCAGAAAGGTCTTTCTGGAAGTGGAACATATTAGGTACACAATCTGGAGAAGAAGCAAACAAACACAACAACATATTATTAAAAAACAAAACAAAAACAAAGTTACTAGTCAACAGGATAAGAACTCACTATTTGACAAAAAATGCTGGGAAAAGTGACTGCAATCTGGTATAAATTGTGTTTCGAACAATCACTTCACACAATACACCAAGATAAGTTCCAAATGATTTATGACCTAGATATAAAAGATCATATCATAAACAATTAGAGGAACAAGGAAGAAATTGCCTATAGGATCTATGGATAGGGGAAGAGTTCATGGTTAAATCAATAGGATCACACAAGATAAAACAGACAATTTTGATTATACGGTTTCAAAAACTGGAAGTGAAACAGGTAACTGGAAATACATTTTTGCAACAAGTTTCTCTGATAAAAGTTTCATTTCCAAGATATGTAAGAAAGTGATTCAAATTCACAGGCTTGAGAGCCACTCCAATTGAAAAGCAGTTAAAGGATATGAACAGACAGTTTTTAAAGGAAGAAAGCTAAGCTATCAACAATCATATGAAACATGCTCTAAATCACCAATTAGAAATGCAAAGTAAATTAACTTTGAAACTCCACCTCACATATATCAGACTGGCAAAGATGACAAAAGAAGTACCTGAGGAATGTTGGAAGGGCTACAAACACAATAGTGCACTAGTGTTGATGAACTGTGAAATGGTCCGACTCTAGCCATTCTAAAAAGCAATTTGGAGCTATGCCCAGAAAGTTGCCAAACTGTGTATATCCTTTGACCCAACTATACCACGACTAGGCTCATACTGCCAACAAAATCAAAGAAAGAAGAAAAGAATCTAGACATATAAAAGTATTCATAGCAGCCCTTTTTATAGTGGCAAAGCATTGAAAACTACGGGGATGCTCTTCTATTCAGGAATGGCAAAACAAATTGTGGTATATGAATTAATGGAATATCATTGTGCCACAAAAATTATGAAATGGACTATTTCAGAGGAAACTGAGAAGACTTTTATGAACTGATGCAGACTGAAGTGAGCAGAACTAGGAGAGCTATTCACTCAGTAACATTATAGAGAAACACATTTGAGAGTTTATAACTCAGATCAATGACAAAATGACAAAACAGAAGCCAAAAGAATAATTATGAAACACACAATACCTCTGACAGTAATGAACTTAAAGTGCAAAAAGAGACATATTTTTAGATACAACCAATGTGGGAATTTGTTTTTTCTGACTTTATAGCTATATATATGGTGGGGCAAATGCAGGAAAATATCTCACAGCTTTTTTGGAAATACAAGACTATAAGTTTGAAGGAGGTTGGGGGAAGAGCTACAGATTTGGGAGCTTTCTGTATATAGGAAATTACCAGATACCCAAATAGATTATTTTTGTTGAGTTAGTAAGTGACGATAAATTGAGTGAGATTGTTAACACCTTAGAAAAAAGGTAGAAAAACCGTATAGAATGAAGTTCAATGTAGTTAAGTATAAGACTGAAAAAGGAATAGAGTGACAAGACAAGGAAGGAAGATGAAGCACAAACACAAAATTAAAAATAACTAGGGACAGGCTATAATAGGCTACCATGTAAAAAGTTAATGTCATTGAGAATACTACACAAAAGATGGAGGTAATAAACTTCTGCAGTTTGCAGTTGGCCAATCCCAATTTTCTCCTTGACATTTCAAAGGGAACATGGAAAATCTGAAGGGTATGTAGGAAAAATTGTTCTAAAACTAGAAAAAAGAAAAGAAATAGAAAACAAAAGGAATCATGGTTGTTTAGTCTAGAAAACCAAAAGCCAGAAAGTGACTTAACTGTCTTCAAGCCTAAGGATGGTTATTAAAAGAAAGCTGCTAACTAGTAATTTTCTATTTCTATAGAGGGTAGAGCATAAGGAAGAATTACTTGGCAATACTGGTGGTTTATTATTAGAAGTGACTAACTAAAAAAAAAAAAAGGTTGTAGATTATCCATTTCAGGATAAAAATCAAGCCTAAATAACTACTTGTTTGACTCATTCAGATGTTACCTTGCTGAGAGGGAAATGATGACAACAACAAAAACCTAAATAATTTGAGGTCCAATTTCAACATATTACATTAGAAATCTAAAATTTTGCCATATGATCTATTTATACTTATAGAGGTGATATGGGATATTCCTGGAATGTAATAATTATCCAAGAATCTTTAAGTAGTCATGAGCCAGAACAATAAGAACTATAAGCATAGTCTAAAATAGAGACTATCCTAAGATAATCTGGCTGCTTACTTTATAAAAAATTTATTTCCACAAATGTTTTTTTTCCCAGACTCTATTCCTCTAAATAGGGACCTCACCTCCTACTTTGAGGATGGAAGTCATCAATCATAAGCTCCCTATTCACCCCTACTCCACACATCAAAACCCCTTGGCATCTTCATCACTTGTTCTAATCTGTTTTAGTCTATAAGGAAGTAGTCCCATTCCTTGCCAAGAAAAATTCGCCATTTGGGCTCTTGATTCCTTCTTGTCTCCTCCCACAACAACGATCAATCATTTTTTCTTCTTTCCCTCATCTTCAGTCTTTTTCAAACTACTGTCTCCTTCCTGGACACTAACAATTGTAAAAAGGAGTCATCCATCCTTAAACATCTTCACTTGATCCTGGCATCCTCTCAAATTATCTATCTTTCTATAAATATGTGTGATGTGATAATAATAATAATAATAATAATATAATTTTTATATGCTGCCTACTATGAGCTATGAACGAGCAATGTGATTTTCAAATATCTCATTTGATACAACAATTCAGGAGGGTAGATACTATTGTCATCTTCATTTTACTGAGCAGGAAACTGAGGTAGACTGGAGTTAAGTGACTTGTGCAGGGTCACACAGCTCGTAAGTGTCTGAGACCACATTCAAACTCAGGTTCAGCACTCTACATATCTATCTCTTATCCTTTTTAAAGTTAAACTGCCAGAAAGAGTAATGCTCCCTCATTACCTCCATTCCTTCCATTCATGGCTCAATACTTTGAAAATTGGGTTTCCAGCCTCATAATTTGAGGGCAATTAACTAGACTCTTGGAGATTAGCAATGATTATAAATACAAAGGACTTTTCTCAGTCTTTATTCTACTTGATCTCTCTCAAACTTTTAATACTGTCAATCAACTCTGTTCCCAGTACAATACTGAAAAATTTCTCTGAGCAACCAAATTTTGACATAATTTTCCATAAGCTCTCATGACTGACAGTATCAAAGGACATGTTCAGATCTACAAACGTTGTATACAGACCTCTGTTCTGCTCCTGGAATTTCTTCTGGAGTTGTCGGACAGCAAACACCCTATTGACCATTCCTTGGCCCTTTCTGAAGCCACACTTGCTCTCAGGTAGATGACCATCTTCCAGGTGAAGGATCAACATATTAAGGAGGACTCGGACAAGAATCTTGGCAGCAATGACCCTGAGGGGCAGCTAGGTGGCGAAGTAGATAGAGCTCCAGCCTTGGAGTCAGGAGGACCTGAGTTCAAATATGACCTCAGACACATAACACTTACTAGCTGTGTGACCCTGGGCAAGTCACTTAACCCCATTGCCTGTCACATGATTGTCACAGGACAATCTATTTCCTTTACCTTCATAGAGATGGACAATGGAGGCATCCTTGAACTCCTGGGGGATAACCTCCTCTTGCCATATAACTTGGAAAATTTCATTCAGCTTTTGTATGAGCAATAGACACCCTACCTTGTAAATCTCAGCTGGAATAGAATCAGCACCAGGTGCTTTGCCACACGAAAGGGGCCTAATGGCATTCAAAATCTTTTCTTCAGTTGGAACTTCAGCTACTTTTTTTTTTTAAGGTAATTGGGGTTAAGTTACTTGCCTACGGTCACACAGCTAGTAAGTGTCAAGTCTTTGTTCTGAGGCTGGATTTGAACTCAGCTCCTCCTGACTTCAGGGTCAGCGTTCTACCCATTGCGCCACTTAGCTGCCCCTTCAGCTACTTTCTAGGGATGCACACACATTGATAATGAGGTTGATGCACACATTTCCAGAGCTAACTCAGTGTTTGGGAGGCTCCAAAGGAAAGTATGGGACAGAAAAGGTATTAGACTGATTACCAAATTGAAGGTCTACAGAGCTGTTGTGCTGATCTCATTATTGTATGCCTGTGAAACCTGGACAGTATACCAAGTGCCATGCCAGGAAACTGAATCACTTCCATTTGAATCGTCTTAGGAAGATTCTGAAGATCACTTGGCAGGATAAGATACCAGACATTGAGGTCCTTTCTCAAGCTAAACTGCCAAGTATTCAAATTCTACTACAGACAGTGCAACTCCAATGGGCTACATTGTTCAAATGCAAAATGTACACTTGCCAAAAAGACTATTTTATGGAGAACTCACACAGGGCAAGTGTTCACATGGTGGTCAGAAGAAGTGATACAAGGACAAGGTCTCTCTTAAGAACTTGGGAATTGATTGTGTGACATGGGAGACACTGGCACAGGACTGCTCAGCATGGCTTGCCCTCATCAGAGAAGGTTCTGTGCTCTATGAGCAAAGCAGAATTGAGGTAGCTCAAGAGAAATGCAAGCTAAGCAAACTTAGAGAATGCATCCCAAAGGTTCACAAGGACTGTTTGTCCATGACCTGTGGTAGAACATTCCAAGCTCATATTGGTCTGAACAGCCACAGACACCCTGAAACTTGACTCTGGCATGGTGATGTCATTTTGGTCGCTTTGAGGAACAACAACTCCTTCCCCGATATTTGTCTCCTCCCACCTAGCTGATCCTTCTTCCTCAACCTCTTTCAGTGAATCATTATCTATATCCCTCTTGCAGACTAAATCTGGGTATTTCCCAAGACATCAGACTGCTCTTTTTTCATCTCACCAGTTCCATGGGTTCAATTATTATCTCCATAGAATTGCTTCCCAAATTTAGAGAGCCCTGAGCTCTCTTCTGGACTCCAGTTAGTGAAAAGTATTTATTCAGTACTCACCAAATGCAGACACTGTGCTCAGTTGTTGGGGATATGAATAAAAAAAAAAAAGTCCCTTCACTCAAAGAGCACATCTAATGGAGGAGACATCATATAAGTAACTAGATACAAACAGGATGTAAACAGGGTAAATGGAAGGTGTCGACAGGTAATCACAACTTCATGAAATTTATGTGAAAAATTAGGTTTATTAATTTTTTTAGGCAATCAGAGTTAAGTGACTTGCCCAGGATCACACAGCCAGTAAAGTGTCTGAGGCTGGATTTTAACTCAGGTAGTCCTGATTACAGGGACAGTGTTCTATCCACTGCACCATCTAGCTGCTCCCCAAAACTAGGTTTATTATAAGAGAAATGATCATGCATGTGGAACCCTAAGCAAGTGCAAAGAGTTCACAATCCCAACAGAAGCTTGCATATTTATGAAATTGCAACAAAGAGAGGAAGAGAAACAGAAATATTCACCTAGATGGGAGTGGCAGGGGAGGAGAAATCATAAATAATAAAGATGGCAAAAGCCTCATTTTTTTCCCTTGGGAACTGCTAGACTATGAAGATATAATAGTCCATTTCTCTACAAGGGTCCCAGCAGCACAAGCAATTTCTCAGCCTAGTGCAGACTGGCTGGCCCCTGTCTTGACTTCCAAAGAGACACAGGGAGTCCATCTTGGAGTACAAACAACAAATTATGTCAGCTTGGAGGTGGGGGGCAGGGGTTGTCTTTGACATGTTCAAGGCCTTCTGCATACTCCAGATCTAGTATTTCTGGAAAATATAACAACTCAAAAAGACAAGTTCGGGGAACTGCTTAACATTCCTTAACATTGGCAATCTGAAAGGGGAAAGCATTATCAGGTTGGAGGACCGGAAAAGGTGTTCTATAGAAGGTGGGACTTAAACTGAGTCCTGAGTAAAACAGTAAAAGGCAGAGTAAAACTGAGTAAAAGGCAGAGGTGTGTGAGCAGAACATTCCAGTCATGGGAGACAGATCATGAAAAGGTTTGGAGATGGAGAGTGTCCTGCTTGAGAAACTGCAAGTACACCAGCCTAGCTGAGTCCTGTAGTGCATATAGTAAAGTATAATGTGAGAAGACTGAAAGGTAGTCAATGGCCAGCTTATGAAGAACTTTAAATACCAAACAGAGGAGTTTGTATTTGATCCCAGAAGTCACAGGAAGACAGTGGTGCCACCACTGATGTGGTCTGACCTATGCTTTAGAAAAATCATCATTTGGCAGCTGAGTAGAGAGAGAATAGAGCGGAGTGAAGACAGCCTTAGACCAGAAGATCAGTTAAAAGTCAATAGTCCAAGAGTGAAGGGATAAGAGCCCGTACTAGGGTTGTGGCTATGGTACTTGAGAGAAGGAGATGCAAAGATAGAGAATGACAAGATTTGGCAATGGGTTGTATGTGTGGGGTGAGAGAGAGACAGGCATGTCAAGAACAACAGGAAGTGAACCTATATGACCGGAAGGATAGTAGTATCCATGACAATGATTGTTTTATTGTTTTTCAGTCATGTCCTATTCTTCATGAACCCATTTGGGGTTTTCCAGGCAAAAATATTGAAGTGATTTGCCATCTCCTTCTCCAACTCATTTTACAGGTGAGGAAACTGAGCCAAACAGGGTTAAGTGACTTTCCTAGGGTCACATAGCTAGTAAGTGTCTGAGGCTAGATTTGAACTCAGGAAGATGAGTCTTCTTGACTCTAGACCTAGTTCTTTATCCACTGTGCCACCTAGCTGCCCCTTGATGATGAAAGGGAAGTTCAAAAGAGAGTAGTGTTGGGAAGGATAGTAAATTCTATTTTAAAGATGTTGAGTTGGAGATACTTAGGAGATATCTAATTTGTTGTCCAAAAGACAGGTAAAAGATAGGTAAAATCCATCCCTAAATTCCTTATCATCTTCCCACTTACCCAGGTTTGATTCTTCCATTTCCTGCCACATCCAATCAATTGCCAAGTCTTGGCATTTCCACATACACAAAATCTCTCACATCCATACTACTATCCCCACTCATATAGATATTACTTGATTTGGGTTTTTATGACTTATTTTTCAACTGGTTTATCACCAACAGCTTCCTAACTGGTCTCCTTGTTTCTAGTCACTTCTCTCTCCAAAGTATTCTTCACACAGGTGCCAGATTGATGTTACTAAAGCAAAGGAACTCCTCAAGCATGTCATTCATCTACTGAAAAACCTTCAGTGGCTCGCTATTGCTTATAGGATAAAGTACAAACTCAGCCTGTATCTAAAGCCTTCCACAATCTGGCTCCTACCTGCCTTTCTATGTTAGTCCCCTTTCAGCACTCTATTTTCCAGCTAAATTGGCCTATTTGCTGCCCCCAAACTGAAAGTACCATCATCTGTGTCTGTGACAACCTGTCCTCTGCCCATTAAAAAATGAGACTTCATTGAAATCTGTGGCTTTTGTGTTTTAAGCCCAACACCCAGTCCATGCTCTAACTATGCCTAGGATGTTTTCTTAACTCCTTAGGAATGGAATTAATAATTTTAATATTAATCACAAAATTTACTAAACTTTGTGGCTTTCCTTTTTTAATTTCTAAAACAAAGCTAACCTACCTGGAAGAAAGTGAAGTATTTATTCTCTTTCACTGCTCTTCAATGCAGAAAATTCTCTGAGTTGCAGCAGACTTACAGTCACTGAATACTATTATAATTACACAGCACTAACAGAAATATGAGAAATGTCTCTTTACATACCATAAAACAAACATGAATTAAGCATCTACTGTATACAGAGCACCATGCTGACACTAATGGAGATAGGAAATTTAGGAAAGGTACCAATCTCTAGTATGGTAAGTCATAAGTGGGAAAATACTCAAAGTACCAACTCCTCCTCTACATGTTGGTTTCTTCTTGGAGTCTCTCTCCCTCCAGGGGCCTTTTCCTGAAGAAAGAGCCTAGAACTGGGTATGTTCTCATTCCAATAGAGGAAGACAGAAAAAAAAAGCTCTCCTTTTTCCAAGTTCTAACCCCCCCATATCCCTCCCATCCCCCAACATACAAGCATGAAAGAATGAGCAATCATTTTCTCCAGGCACAAGGATAGTCATTTGCAATTGCCTAGGCTTCAGCCCCAGATTACAATACTATTACCAACAGACTATCATAATTTTATGATGCAACTCAGTAAAATTATCAGAAATAGTTTGCCATTATACAGAATTACTTAGTCACTCAATTTTGGAGATTCCTACTCTCTATTTCCCTAAGACTGTCACTATTATAATCAAATAAACCCAGGATTCAAAGAACGTACTAACAAATATTTTTAATGGGCCAATAATATAGGAAAATTGAACGATAATTGATGGGCAAACTATGTGTTCCCTTGGTATCCATATGATACCACCAAACATGAGAAAGGTTATACCATGTTGAATGGACCCTTTGGAATGGATTTATGAGAGAACATGGATAAAAGCTGCCCAAGCTGGACAGATGTGGAGAGAACGCAAACTACATTTTTTTTTAAGGCAATTGGGGTTAAGTGACTTGCCCAGGGTCACACAGCTAGTAAGTGTCAAGTGTTTGGTCTGAGGCCGAACTTGAACTCAGGTCCTCCTGACTTTAGGGCCGGTGCTCTATCCACTGTGCCACCTAGCTGCCCCTGCAAACTACATTATTGAAAGAAGATCCTTACTCAGTGAGATCACATCCACTTGAGTATTACTCAAAATTACCCCCCTTCATTCTTTCCTAGCATTTTCCCTATTCAGTTTTGTATTTGCTTATGGTTACAGAGCTTATCAAGATCTGGGAGCCAAGGGTTAAATAGATGAGAGAGAGAGGGAAAAGTGGGAAATTAAGAGTTAACAGTCATAGGACTGCAATAAGAAATTTATATGAGAATGGGCTATACAAACATGATATTGGTATTCATACACAAATATGTTTATTCTAATTTTTTACATACTGCAGGAATTTCAGCGGAGGCCAGCACTCTGATTCTTGAAGATAATAAAATTCTCATGCTATGTTGGTTCTGCCAAGCTTTCAGTGCCCAGGAGTATGTACTGAAACGATGGAGACAACTAAGTAATTCTTGAATCAGTTCTCCAGGCCCTCCCTGGTGTGAATAGTGCTGGATCCCAAAGGATTAAAGTCAAGAAAACAAATAAGTTTTAAATTCAATTGTAAAGCTCTCCCCAAAAGAAACTTTCTGTATAGGAGAGAAACTATTTGGAAGCTGCCAAAAACTAACTTGGGACTTATTATATTCCAGCTCTGTCTAGGAAAAGGGCTCTATTCTTAAGTAGACTTTCATTGGTTTAAGAGCCTGTACAATCTGAAAAAGGTAGAAAGTCAACATTTAACATGAAGTTATAAGAGGCAGTAGATATTTACATATGATGTACATATGTTTTGAAATTTCCTCTTTTGTTATAAAGATATAGGGGAAATAATAGTAGCTAACATTTATAAAGGGCTTTGAAGTTTTACAAAGAGATCTATATACATTACCTCATTTGATGCTCGTAACAATTATCAAAGCTATAGTAAATATTATCCCCACTTTACAGATCAGAAAATAGATGCAAAGAGGTTTGGTCACTTGCTTGGTGTAACAGAGCAGGAGGTAGAGTTTGAAACTAGATCCTCCTAATTCCAATTGCAGTACACCTCCTACTAAGCACATTCAGGAAATCTGTATAACTTACATATCATAGCAAACAAAGCAAGATGGCAGAAACACATAATAAGCATTCCAGCAGTGACTTACGATTGCTACCTGTCTAGTATTCACCTGAGTGTCCTGAAAGATGATATCTCTGTCTAGCAAGTACTTGATTTGGGAGTATAAGCTACTACTTTAAAGTCTCTCTTTAGAACTAGAAAAGTCTATTAGCGATCATCTGGTCCAACAACCTCATTTTGCAGATGAGAAAATGAAGGTCCAGGGAGACTAAGTGATTTTAGGTCACAGATGAAGAATGGCAGAGACAGAACTGTTTATAAACCTTTACATCCGAATATAGGGCTCTTTCTTTTTGTTTTGTTTTTTTCTCTCACATTTATTTTATTTTTAATTTATGGAATAAAACAAATATTTCCATAACATAGTAAAATAAAAAAAGATTGCATATGAAACTGTAAGTCTATTATATACAACTTGCTATTCCTTTTAAATATGTAATAAAGTTATCATGTAAATTTCTTTAATCTTCACCATCATCTTCTCTCCTCTGGATTGTTGGTCATTCAACTCCTTGAGAAAGCTGTCTCCAACTGGTGTCTTCACTTCCTTTCCTTTCACTTCTTTAAGTAGTGCCTGTAGTCTGGCTTCCAATCTCCTCTCTCCAAAGTTATTAACAATCTCTTAACTGCTAAAGCTAATCTTTTTTTCCCCTAGTCCTTATCCTTGATCTCTCTGCAGCCTCTGACCCTACTGACCACTTTCTCCTGGATAGTCTGTCTTCTCTAGGTTTTCACAGCACTGCCCTCTCCTGCTTCTCATATCTCTCAGACCATTCTTTTTCATTTTTCTTTCCTGGTTCTTCATCCCTGTCACACTCATTAACAGTGGCTACCCCCCCCCCCAAAGTTCTATTTTAGACTCTCTTCTTTTTTTACTCTAGACTACCTCACTTGGTGATTTCATCAACACCCACAGGTTCAATTATGAGAGCTTGGCAGATGATTCCCAGATCTATTCATCTAACCCTACTCTCTTTTCTGAATTCCAGTTCCACATCCCCAAAGTGGAACACTTTGAACTGGTTATCCCAAAGGCACCCTAAACTCGAAAGCCTGAACCAGAACTCATTATCTTTGCTCAAAACCCTCTCTTTATTTGAATTTCCTTATCACCCACAAGGGCATCACCATTTTCCCAGTTACCCCACCTCAGTAGAAACCTTACCTCAGTGTCCTCCTCATCTCCTTTCTCATTCACCCCACATATTCAATCCATTGCCAAATCTTGTCATTTCTAACTTCTCTCCACTCATATTGCTGACACCCCAGTGCAGGATCTCATCACCCCTCTGTTGGACTATTACAATAGCCTTCTAACTGGTATTCTGGCCTCTTACCAATCCAAATCCACCATCTACTCAGTTTCCAAGGTGATTTTTCTAAAGTATAGGTCTGACCATATCATCTACCTGCTCAATGAGCTCCAGCCACTCCCCGTTGCCACCAGAATCAAAAACAAATTCCTCTGCTAGGCAATTAAAGCTCTTTGTATCCTGGTCCCTTCCAACCTTTCTAGTTTTCTCACACTTTACTCTCCTCCAAGCACTCTATCTATTCTGGTCTATTTGCAATTCTTAGAAAACAGCGTCCCACCTCTCATACTAGTGCCTTTGTATTAGCGGCCTCCTGGCCTCTGCCTCCTAAAAGTCAGCTAGTCTCACCTTCTGCAGAAGACTTTTCCTTCTCCACACAGCTGTGGTATTTGTCGTCTCTGAGGTTACCTTCCATTGACACTAAACAAATCGAGTTATATACTAGTTATATACATGATGTTTCCTCTGGAAAGAAAGATCCCAATGGTAGGGACTTTTTTTTTTCTTGGCCTTTCTTCATATCTACAAGTACGGTCCTAAGGCATAATACTTAGCACACAGGATGCTGTTGTTGACTGACTTGACTATCAGCTTCCAAATCCATCTTGTCCCTTCCCCTGCTGGAATTCAGTAGTATTGGGCAAGCTTATGGAAGCCACGACAGAGGCAGAGAAGAGTGAGTTGGGGCACTGTGTTTGTGTCCATCTGCCTGGTGGCACCTGAACACTGCCAGGATGTGCATGCACATATTGGTTCTAGCTTTTTAGGTGGAAGTTAAGTGGAGTTTAAAACGATCTGCTGCTTTTAATCTTACGTTGAGATGGGTTGTCTCCAATAAGCCGAGATATAATTGATAATAACTACACCAGTGTGGGTCCAAGCCCAGTTCCTCCCCCTTTCTTTCCTTCATCCTTTATTCCCTCCCTCTCTCTTACTTTCCCTAACTCCACAAGGGCCGGTGAAAAAATGCTCACATAGTTATTTGAGGGGGAAGCCCCCTCCCACCAAAAAACAAAAAAACAAAAAAAAACCCAGCCTTTATCTCCCACCCTCTTCCCGAAAATACAGGCACCTGCAGATCAGGGTCTGGAAGAGCTGAGCTCGGGCTTGGACACTGGCTCTGGATGGCTGACTCCCCAGGCACCAGGGCGGAAGCCCCCAGACTTATGCACAAATCGAGGATACCGAAGGCGAGATCAGGCTTAATAAACCTGCACCTGTAGGTAGTTCAACCCTGCAACTAGGACATCGTTCGGCCAGATGGCGCTGGAGGGTAGTCCTAGGATTCTCTGTCCGTGTTAAAAACCTAGCTTCCTCCGCTGGATAGTTTCGGCGTTAGTCTGTTTGTATTTTGGTCTGCGGAGGAGGCTGGCCAACTGCATCCGATACTTAATACACCCTTCCCCCACCCCAGGAGCGGATGTTAGGCTAAGCGTGTGGGGACAAACTCTTGCCTAGAGTCAAGGTGAGCCCTGGAGTGAGTCGTGGGTGGAGGTACAGGGAGGAAGATTGAGGTGGGTGGAAAAGTTCTTTCGTTTGCTCCTACTGAGGGGAGCCACAGGCAGCCCCCGAGTCCCCGGGGAGCTCACTGCGTCCTGAATTGTGCCGCTGACAGCTGGTCAGCTCTTCAGCTTGTTTGCAAGCAGGCGAGGTGCAGCGCGAGTCATCAGTCCTTTAAAACCCAAGGCATCGATCGATCACTGCTCTTCACAGAGGGGACTCACAGTCACAACTCTGGGGGTGTCCGGGGAATCATTTATGCAAGCATTTACCGACTTCCTTCAATGGGCCTGACACTGCCGATATACAAAGACAAATCAGTGTTCTTCTGGACCTCCACACGCCATGCTACCGTGCCGGAGGTGCAATACTGTATTCATAGAGATTTATTTTGTGCAAAACCAATGGAATGTTACAGTGAAGACGTAAAACCTCTGGTCTGGATGGTAACATAAGAGGGTGGGGGTGGAGGGAGATTAAAGTTTACTTTGCCCAGGTTATACAAATTCTAGCCCTGTCCATGACACGATTCTCAGGTTATTTATACACACACACACACACACACACACACACACAATCTTGGAAACCATAGGGAAGGATGTTGTCAGAGGACATTCAAATGGAAGAGGTAATGAGTATATGACAGGGACTTAGTGAAGATTACAATGTGGTGATTGACTCAAACCTGACATACTATAGGATCTTCTTAATGATATCCACGGACCAAAAAAAAGATCAAATGAACCATGTTTATGTCCAGACTATGAAAGCCTATTAAGTTAATCATCAGCACATATCGCGGGGATAGCCACTCTAAGTGGACATAAGTAGGGACCAGAACTGAAGAAAGTGGTTTGGATTGCTTCTTATGAATTACAGAGTTCTGAACGACCTCAAAATACTGACATATAAAATTCCCTCATTTCAACACCACTTTTATTCCTATTGCAAAGTAGAGTGCTGGGCTTCAAGTCAGTTAAGACCTGCATTGGAATCCTGTATTATCTGTGAGATCAAGGTAAGGGCATTAATTTCATTTTTATCTCATGCATCTCTCTAGGGCCACTAAATCATATACAGATTGCTTTTGTGAGTGGAGGGAGATCTCACCTTCCCTGAATACTAACGAAATCTCAAGTCTGTCCCCCAAAACCAAACCCATTCTTCGCTGGGGAAATGGTCAAAAGACACAAGTAGACCACTTGGAAAGAATCACAGTTTTGGAGAAGGAATTTCAGAGGTTGTAATCAAAACCCTTCATTTGACAGATGAGGGAACTGAGATCCAGAAAAGTTAGGGGACTTTTCCAAGGACACCAATATTACAGTTAAATAAGAGGATTTAAACCTATGTCTGACTCCAAATTCAGCACACTACACATTAATAACCACTTAAATTGCTCAAGATCTCTCAGAACTGAAATGCATTTCTTACAAAATTAAGCAACTCCTAAAGATAAAAAGTCAATGTTCAGCTTTTTTGTTAAGAGCAATGTGTAAAAACTGACCTTTGACCCCACCATCCCTCCTACCAGGATTAGGTCTTAACTGTTTTTAGAAGTAGTCTATAAACTCCTTGAGCACATAAGGACTGTGTAATCTTTTCACATCTCTAGAGCCTAGTAGTCTTTGCACAGAGATGGAAAAGAATTACATATTCACTGCCTTACTTTTCATGAGAAACATAAAACGTTATTTCCAACCCCTGGAAAATGGCTGGATAAATTGTGGTATTCCATGGATTATTGCCTTGTTAAAAAAAAAACATATAAAAGTGAAGTAAAGCAAACTATGAGTAGGGAAAAAAAGTTTTTAAGTCTCGACATGTGATAGTTGATCTGGATGGAACATATCTGACTCTATATGGTGATTTTTATGTTGAGACCACAGGTGTGATGTTTGTTAAGCCTAATGTAACTGGCTCTCACTGAAGCCAATTTCAATAAAGGGTAATTGAGTCACAAATACATGTGACTTTATGATCACAAGTGTAAGTGAAAACGTTTTGGTTCTACATGTAATGCTTGGATTACTTTTAGCATATCAACTAAAAATTCAAAACCACTTGAGGAAAACAATGTTCAAATTACAACTTGATAACCCATATCCAGTTGCTTGTCACCTCAATGAGGGTGGGTGGGGAGGGAGAGAATTTGGAACCCAAAGTTTTAAAAACTAATGTTAAAAATTGTTTTCACATGCAACTGGGAAATGAGATATACAGACAATGGGGTATAGAAATCTACCCTGCCCTACAGGAAAACAAAAGAGGAAGGGGATAAGAGAAGGGGAAGGGTGGTGATGAGGGCAGATTAGGAGAATGGGTATTCAAAATGCATGCCTTCTTGGGGTGATGGGGTTGGGGGGAAGAGGCAAGATGGGGAGAAAATTTGGAACTCAAAATCTTGTGGAAATGAATGTAGAAAACTAAAAATAAAAAAATTACAACTTGAATCAATCTGAAGTGCACTAGAGAAAAATCAGTTTTAAAAAACAACTAGCAAACTGACTTAAATTTGATTAAATTTTTTATGCTAGTTTATAAGCTCTATGAGGACTTTCTGCCCTCAAAGAGTTTCTTTTAAAAACTTTTGAGAAATCAAAAGGAATTATGTTGCCAAATCACAAATATTTCACAGCCATCATTTAGGGAAGCAACAATCTTCTGTTACCCACCACCTGTCACACACAGATAAACCAGCCTAGCAAGCCTTAAAGCAGCCTCCAGCAGAAACAAGAAACAATCTGGGCCAGGAATATCAAACCACCATCACCTTTTCCCTTCAGACCCTGATGCTGACAACCCTAGACTCTGAATGCAGGAGCCTTGGAAATAGCAATGCTTCCAGGTTAAGTCCCTCACTCTAAGCCAACATCCTGAGAAGCAACTTCTGTATACATATAGCTTAGCAACAGCATTCTTACAGGTGCTACTTGCAGATGAAAAATCTTGTCTCATCTCTCCCATTAGAATGGGAGCTCCTTCAAAGCAGATAAAAAACAAACATACAAGTGATAAAAGAAATTGGAAGCCAAGAGCACCAACTATATAACACCACAAATGAAAATGACTAAGAAGACAACTGACTTTAAGAGCAAAAGTCTACCTTTCCTTCCTGGACAAGAGAACTATGATGGGTTTGTTGAGTTGTTGAGACTCTTGAAAGTACCCAAACTGGCTTTTTCAGTCTCTCGCTAGTCATATATTTTCTCCTATTTTCCAACATAAAAACGTCAATTATCTTTTGGCTTATATTCCCTCTACAAAAGCTCATTAGTTTACAAAGAAGTCATGAAAACTGACAGCTTCTGATGGCATCCAAACAGGGAAACATCATGTTTACCCAGCAAAGTACTAAGATGTCCTTAAATTAGGCAAAGTTTCAAGTTTTGAGTAGAGAACATTGCTTAAAAACATTTCACATTTTGGGAGATTTCAGAACACTAGAATTAAGTCATTTAGTAAGAAGGAAAAGCTATAGATTAATACTTTTAGTTAGCACTGAATCAATCCTTTTTGTAAAAGCAAATTGCTCAGAATTGCTATACTCAATTCTTAAAACGTTCCACTTATAACAATCATTCCCTGAAATGATCTTTTGTCCAATGCTTGAAATATCAGTTTAACAAAAGGGGAAAAACTTAGTCAACTGCTATAGGCTCAACTACAAATCCCTTTTCCAAAAAGAAACAACTCACCACATATGCATGTAATACTCATGATGGTTCATGATTTTTGTGTAGAGAATTCTCTTCCTACAAAGCAGCAGTTACAGTCCGTAACTCAAGAAGACTTAGAATGATTGTTAAGTTTTGTATTCTCTGATCAGTCAGAATAGAGTACAACTAGTGGTAGCAGCTGCTTTAAGTTTCATTCTAATAAAATTCACCAGGCTCATTTAGGACAATTAAGAACAAGTGACCGGATGTTAAGCAGTGGTTCCTACCATGTTCCATTAATAGAACTGAGCACCTCCAGTTCTGCCCAGAACCACCTAAAGAAAACATTCTATTACTCCTATGACAAATTTTAAGCACCTTCCTTTAAATATCTAAGTCAAGACAGTCCTGGTTAAATTTTTGTTTATTTTGAAAATTTGTCTATGGGAAACCAAAGTTAAAAAAAAAACCAAACATGGTCCAAATTAACACAAGACCCAGTCTATGACACACCATTTTTGGGACCTTGGACAAATCACAACAAACTCCTAAAACTAAGTTAAATTGCAGACCTGAATTATACTGAATTTACAAGTCAGGACTTTTTCCAGCATCCAAACCACCATCTCCTCCCCCCATCTCTCCAATTATGACTTTTTAGTTAAGAGAATTTCTATTGGCTAGTATTTAAATTCTCATCTCTCCTGGACAGAATTACTCAATTTTACCTACTCCAAATCTTCAATTCTACAAGGAATTACTTATGCCGACAATAATTTGATCCAAAGACATCAAACAAAATTTAATAGTTGCAATCAATTTATTAAAAGAGATGATTGGTTAGGCATCTGCAATGGTGACTTCAACTTCTACACCTGGTTCAATGCTGATAGAAGTGATCTGTTTAACAATTTCGGAAGGACTGTGCAAATCAATAAGGCGTTTGTGGATTCTCATCTGGAACCGATCCCAAGTCTTTGAACCTTCACCACAAGGAGTTTTCCTAGTTGTGATTCGAAGTGTCTAAAATGGGAGAAATGGCAAACCAAACTTATAAGTTATATTTAATTATGAATGCAATAAAATTTTGGTCACCTACCAACATTTTACATACATATCAAGTATTCTTTTCAGCAATCAACCATTCTTATTTTTTTTTGGTATATGATTGAAGACTTTAAAAAAAAAAAGGGCTCCGAGGAGCATTCTTGCTGCATTTCTCCATTAAGTTACACTGACTCTCACAAACCAACCATATTAGACTGCACTGGCAGCCTCAAATCCCTTAACCCAGCTCCTACTTTGACCTTAAGACTCTGATTCAAACACTGAACCAAACCAAGGGCTCTCACCCTGGCTTTTCATACCTTAGTGGGCATTCGAACAGGTCCCTTCACTTTCAAGTTCTTTTCTTTGGCTCCTCTAATTAGGTCAGCACACACTAAAAGGAAAAAAAAGGGGCGTTCGTTCAGTTCATTCACAGGGATCTAGAGTAACCCTAAAAGTAACTATCCAAGACAGCCCTTCTCAGAGTTAGCTCAGAATAGCGTATAAAACAATCACCGAAATTCAACTACTCAAAGTTTGTCATCATCGCCAACTTTTCCGAAAGCTCAAGTCGGCCCGTGGTCACCGACCCGCCCCTGCCCGCCCTCCTGGGACTTTTCCGGGCCCGAAGATGCTCCAGGCCTTCGCTCATTTCGGGGCGCTGACATCGCAGGCCACACCGGTGATCTCGGGGCCCCGTCCCCCCACTCTCACCCCATCCACGCTTACCTTTCTCGAGAGACTTCACGTTGCGGCTGGTGAGGGTGATCCGGATCCGGTGAATGGCCACTTCGGGCTCCACGAGGGTCTTGCCGGTGTCTTTGAATGCCTGCGAAGGAAGGAGGCCATTAAGGAGGAGCGGAGGGAGGGGGGGATGCGAAAATGCAGCCCCAAAGGACGCCAACTACAAGGAGATGCCCGACTTAACGAGGACGGAAAGGGACACATTCCCGGGAGCGCGCGTGGGCCTCTCCGCGAGGGAGCGTCACATGGGACACGCCCAGACCCACGCGGCTCTTCCCTCCGGCCTCGGCCGCGGCAGCGCCGGCCTCGCGCCACAGCCAGCTCGGGCCCGGCGCGCGCGAGACCCCGCCAGCTCCCCAGCCCTTCCCGCCGTCCTCACCATGGCAGTGGAGCGGCTTCCTGACCGACTTATTCCTCGGTGAGAGCGAACAGCGGTGAGTCAGGAGAAGAGGCAGCGACTGCCGGCTGCGCGCGGCTGCAGCGGCGATAGCTTCACCAAAGAGGAAAGGGCGGGGCTGGGGCGGCGCTTTTATAGCCATGGCAGCGTCCTGGCGCTGCGCGCGCTTTGTGCGCATGACCCGGAAGAGGAAGTTATAGGCGCCGGGAGCCAACGAGAGCTGTTGGGCTTGTGGATGGAAGGAGGGAGGTGAATGAAAAGAAGAGCGTCCTCCGCGCTGCAGTGACCCCTGTCGCTGTGGCGGAGTGGGCGCTTATCTTTCCGGGCTGTGGGCTCGGGGCGCAGAAGGTGTCGTGACCGCGATATATCGCCTCTTTTCAATTCCCTCCAACGTGTGCACTTGTAGGAAGCCAAGGGGTTGCAATAGACATTATTAGGAAGTTACAAAGGGAAAGCGAACCTCTGCTAAGCAAGACAACTTTGTAGCCGAACCACATATGCTGCCTCCGCCCGTCCCCTTCTACCCCCCACCATTCAGAAAAGCACCAGCCTTTGCTTGTTGTCAATAAGACCCCCAGAGTTCATTCAAAGCGTGGTTTGAAGAAGCTGTGGGAGGGTGGGGATAATGTGAGATGGCTAGTTTGGAGAGGGCCTTGAATGTCAAGAAAAAGGTGTTTGAACTTGACTAGGTGGCAGTAAAGAACCATTGAAAGACATTGGGCAGATGTGTATGTCAGAAAGGGTGTGCAAAGGGTGTTTTTTGTTTTGTCTTGTTTTGTTTTATGGTGGGGGGGGTGTAGGTTAGAGGTAGGAAGAACCATAAGGGGGCAAGTTCGATATGGGAGGGAGGGGGGTGATCAATAAGAGCCTATATTAAGAGGGTGGTAATAGGAATAGAGAGGAGGGGGCCAGGATCCCCCTGGAGGGGGGGATCGTGGAGGGGCAGCAATTGTAGAGAAGCAATTGGGAGTGGTGAAGATAAGGTGCTGGGCGCCTGCCTTTGACACAGGTCACAATGTTTCTGTGCCAATGTTCTCATCTGTAAAATAGGATCAAACTACCTGTGGTACCTGCATCACTGGATTGTTTAAGGCTCCCGAGATAGAAAGAAAGAAGAAAGGAAGGAAGGAAGGAAGAGGGAAAGAAAGAAAGCACACTTCTAAATTTCCAGAAACACATAATAAAAACGGTACCAAAGTTTTCGTGGTTCAAGTTTTCAAAAGTTAATGTGGTCCTGATGACAGCCATCTGCTGGTGCATTGTTGCAATGACAGTGTCATCCTATCAGTTTTGAAAGGAAATATAATAAATTTATATATACATACATATATTTGCATATATATAACATATACATATTATATATTCATATAACATGAAACATGAAAATGTGCATGTCTGTGGACAAAAGTTAAATGAAAAGTAAGTTGCAATGCATTTTTCAGGCATTTTGTTTATAAAAGATGTGGTTGATATTTGTAACTTAAAGAAAACCTAGGAAATGTTCTCTCCCAGCTAAGCAAAAAAGGTAGCCAGGGGCAAAATGAAGTGGAAAATTATCCCTATCTGGATTTGTCTAGGATATTCAGTAAAATCCTACTCTAAATGTCCATGACAAAAGAGTTCTTTAAAACAAAACTATTTTTTTTTTTTGGCTAGGCAATGGGGTTAAGTGACTTGCCCAGGGTCACACAGCTAGTAAGTGTTATATGTCTGAGGTCGGATTTCAACTCAAGTCCTCCTGAATCCAGGGCCGGTACTCTATCCACTATGCCATCTAGCTGCCCCAAAACTATTTCTTTATCAAGTGAATGGACAAAAATAAATAGTGCAAAGAGCTGGACACAGAGTCAGGAAAAAACTTGGGTTCAGATCTTAGTTCTGGCAATGTGTGACCATGGGCAAGTTTCACATCTCAGAATTGGTAAGGAACTCAAAAACCCCTTAGTTGAACAGAATAAGTCTAATCTGTCTTCCACATGAGAACCAGTTTATTTTGGCTTCTAATACTTCTCTTCTGTATGTATAGTCATCCCAAGTTCTAGCCAGTCTGCATGTCATGGTCTCAGGGCCCCTCATCATTTTGATTACTGTTTTCTGTATTTTCTAAAATGTAGCACCCAGAACCGAACACATACACCAGCAGTGGTCTGACCAAGGCATAGTATAGTCTCACAATCACCTCCTATGCTCTGGACGACTTACCTTTCAATGAAGCTGTTTTGGGTAGGATGTCACATTGTGGGCTGACCTGTAGATCTTTTTTTTTTTTTTTTGCTTTCCTATAGCACAGTGGTTCTCAAACTTTCTAGTCTCAGGACTCTTTTACGCTTAAAAATTATTGAGGACTCCCTCCCATTAGCTTTTGTTTATGTGAATTATATCTATTCATATATATCTTATTAGAAATTAAAATGTCTTAGTATTATTATAAAAAGTTTTGACCTCATGGACTCTCTGAAAGCATATAACGAATCCCTAGCAGTTCATGGACCAACTTTGAGAATTGCTAGACAACATCCCAAATAAGAGAATAGTATCATCAGTGGCGGTCCAGCCACCCAATCCAACAAACATTAAGCATGTGCTATGCTTCAGGCCTTAAGCATATAAAAAGGGGAAAAAACAGTCACTGCCCTCGGAGTTTACATTCTACAGAGGACAATATAACATGTAAAGATATATATGTGTGTGTGTATGTGTAGGTATGTATACATACATATGTAAATATATCTATGTAGATAGATATAGGTACATATATAGATATGCATGCATACAATACATACATTTATCTCTCTCTGTGTAATACTTTCAGGAGAAAGAGCACTAAGAAGGAGATTCAGGAAAAGGCACATGAACTGATCCTCAAAAGAATCTAGGGATTCTCAGAGGCAGAAGTAAGGGTAGAAAACATTCCAGGTATGAAGGAAAGCATGGTGGAAAGGTATGAAGTACCAACTTCAGAGAGCCGTGAGCAGGCCAGTATTGGCAGAAGGTAGAGTTCATGAAGGAGGTGTTTAATAAGGCTGGAAAGGTAGAATGAAACCAAATTGTCAAAGGGCTTTAAGTGCCAAGTTGAGGAGGATAAATCTGTGATTTAAAATTTGTTAATCCACAAAGAAGACTCTGTAAGTAGTCAGTTACCACTTTGAATAAATGCATACTTTAATTGCCCCAGACTTGAAAAGAATCTATTTTATCTATCTGCAAAAATATTTATTTTTATAGCCAAAACTACTCTGAGCCTCAGTTTATTTACCTGTAAAATGGAAATAATAATACCTGTAGGACCTATCTCATAGAGTTTTGAGGATCAGAGGAATGTAAATCTTAAAATACCAGAAAAATAGTGATTACTTATTGATCTGATTTGTAGGTTACAGGAAAGTGTAAACTCTTAGCCATACATCAAGATGATTCAAAACTGTTTAGAAGTTGTTACAGGGCCAAGGATTGGACTTTGATTTCATTGTCATAGGGAACTCTGCAGATCAGCTCATTCTCTGCACCTTATATTCTTGATAAATTTCTTAGGGCCCTGAGAAATTATATGATTTGCTCAAGATCAGAGAGCCAATATTTCTTAGAGGCTGGACTTGAACCCAGGCTTTCCTACTCTCCGTACCCTATCCATATTGCAACACAATGTAACTATAGAAATAATCCTATTCAATGATCCCCTTAAAATAAATATCAGAAGATTCATGAAATAGGGAGCTATATTCTGGCCAAACTTATTCACCCCTGTGATGGAGGAAGATAGTCCAGGTAGAAGGTGTAGTCCTCCAGATACTCTTGCTTTCAGATGACATAACGATCATTGTGTCAAACTCCAGAACACTATAGAGCCTCCTAGTAGAGCTATGTAATCATTGCAAAGAATTTGGCTTGGAGAGACTAAGCAGATAAAATATTTCTGTTATCCAGATTTGAACATCCATTTGGATTCGTGTTTCTCTGAATCAATCCCTTTCTGTTATTTCTAATGGCATGATACTATCTCTTTACATTCATAAATCATAATTTATTCAATCCTTCCTCAATTGAGGGGCACCCCTTTCCTTTCCAGTTCTTTTCTACGACAAAATGAGCAGCTCTAAGTGTCTTTGTACATATGAGTCTTGTCCTGGTAGTGATTCCACATCTGGAGCAATGGATCACTCAGAGCCAGAGGGTTCAGAGAAACAACCCCTTTCTTAAAAAACATTTTGTGAAAGGATTCTGGAAGATGGCAGAATAAGAAAGGACATACCAGGCTCTCCAAATTTCTCCTACAAACAGGAAAAAAAAATTGGCCTCAGCAGCAGTAATAATGAAAAATTGTAGTAAAGCAGTTATTCTTCTAAGAACCTGAGAGGACTTCAGGAAAGACTGCACCTCTAGGGGTGGAGGTTTGGCCCAAGTGAAGTACAAACACCTCCAGTCAGATATGGGGCAGCTTGGTCATTCGGCAACCTCAGCTTCAGGAACTTTCGCTTCATGGACCAGGTGGGGGTCAGACAGCTGAGTAGGAGAAAATTGAAGGACCTTTCCCTGTCTCAGTATGCCAGCCCAACTTATGCAGTCCTGGGCTAAGGCTGTGGGTGAAAAAAGAGCAAAATTATGCCTGGTAAGTGTGGTAGGAGAGCAGTGGGCGCCCTGTTGGCTGTGGGCACTTTCAGGAGAGCAAAGTCCCTGATTCTGGTTCCACAACAGAAGGGTAAGCTAAAGTTTGCAGCCATAGGAGGGACTGCAGGGAGTATGAGCATTTGCAGTAACAGCATGGCTGGTGGCCCTAGCCATGGTAGAGAGGACTACCCAAGGTTAGGCCCCCAGACATCATTTAGAAAACAACAGTATGTAAAACCTGAATCTTGAGGCATCACTTCTCACACTTTAGGACTAGAACCTTACTATAAAAATAACCCTCTCCCTAAAAATGATAAGAAAATAAATAAAAAAAGAATAAGTAAGCAAAGAAGAAAGAACTCAAACATTGATAGCTACTATGGGGCTAGAGAAGATCTGGGTTCATACTCAGAAGAAGACAATGAAGTTTTAAAAAGCTACTCCTACTTCAAAGAAAAATGTCAAATGGTCACAAGCCCAAAAAAGAGTTCTTAGAAGAACTAAAAAGGGGCTTTAAAAATCAAATAAGAAAGATTGAGGAAAAATTAGGGAGGAAAATAAGAGCAATCCAAGAAAATCAAGGAAAATATGAAAAGAAAGTCAACCAAATGGAAAAAGAGATCCAAAAACTTAAGGAAGAAAGTAATGCCTTAAAAACTAGAATTGGGCAAGGGGAAGGAAACTAACAATCTTATAAGACACCAAGAAATAATAAAACAAAATTAAAAGAATGAAAAAATAGAAGAGGATATGAAACATCTCATTAGAAAAACAATTGATCTAGAGAACAGATCAAGGAGGAACAACTTAAGATTTGTTGGACAACCTGAAATTATGATTTAAAAAAGAGTCTAAATATGATATTACAAAAAATCATTAATGAATATTGCCCTGAAGTTCTAGAATGAGAAAGTAAAATAGAAATAGAAAAAAATCCATTGATCACCACCTGAAAGAGATCTCAAGATGAAAACTCACAGGAATATCATAACCAAATTTCAAAGCTCTCAGGTTAAGGAAAAATTACTATAAGCAACAAGAAAAAAATTTAAATACTATAAAGCTACAGTCAGGGTAACACAAAACCTAGCTGCTTCTATATTAAAAAACTGAATGGCTTGGAACATTATATTTCAAAGAACAGAGGAGCAGGGTTTTCAATTAAGAATAACTTACCGAGCAAAGCTGAATATAATCCTGAATGAAAAAAAGGGTATTTAATGAATTGAAAGACTTTCAAATATTTGTGACAAAAAGAGCAGAACTCAATGGAAAATTTGACATATAAGATCCAGGAGAAACATTAGGTAAACATTAAAGACCAATCATAAGGTAATCAATAAGGTCAAACTGTTTATTTCTTATATGGGAAGATTTTATCTGTACTCTTAAGAATATCATCATTACTTGGGTAGTTTGAAAGAGCATACATAGATACGAGGTTTGGGGTTGCATTGAATATGATAGGATGACTCAGAAATAAAAGTGGGTAGGGAGAGGTGAAATGCAGCAATTATCTCATACAAACAAGGCATGAATGGAAGAACTGTTAGAGTAGAAGCAGGCAGGGGTAGTAGACTGGCAGTACTGGAATCTTGTTCTCATCAGAACTTGGTTAAAGAGGGAATACCATCTCTAGAAAGATGTACAAGTCTTCTAAATGTATAAAGAAATGGCAGGGTGAGGAAATAGGATAAGGGAGGGACTTTTAGAAGGGTGTGTAGATCAAGAAGTAGGAAGATGAGGGAGAGGATAAGGGAGGAATTCTTAAAGGGATGGGCAGATTAAGGAATAGAAGGGTAAAAGGAGAGGATAAGGGAGAGATTCTTTAAAAGGGTGTGGATTGGGGAGGTAGTGGTTAGAAGTAAATCAGATGTGTGAGAAGGGATAGGGTAAAAAAGAGAGGGTGAGAAGGATAATAGAGAGGAAAAATAGGATGAAGGGAAACTTACCCATAAAACAGAAACAGCAGAATGGATTAAAAATCAGAATCTGACAATATATTGTTTACAAAAAAAAAACACATTTAAAATGAGAAATACACACAAAGATCAAATAAAGAGCTGGAGTAGAATTTATTACACTTCAGCTGAGGTTAAAAAAAAAAGCAGAGGTAGCAGATCTCAGACAAAGTTAAAGCTAAAATAGATTTAATTAAAAGAGATAAACAGGGAAACAACATTATGATAAAAGGTACTATAGAAAATGAAGCAATATCAATACTAAATGTATATGCACCAAATGCTATATCATCTAAATTTTTAAAGGAAAAATTAAATTAATTAGAGGTGGAAATAGATAGTAATACTTTAATAGTGAAGGACTTTAACCTTTCCCTCTCATGAATTAGATAAATCTAACGAAAAAAATAGGCAAGAAGTTAAGAAGGTGAATAGAATCTTAGATAAGCTAGATATGATATATATCTGGAGAGAATTGAATGGAAATAGAAATGAATACACCTTTTTCAGCTGTACATGGTACCTTTACAAAAACTGACCACACAGTAGGGCATAAAAACTTTATAGTTAAATGAAGAAAATCAGAAATATTAAATGCATCCCTTTCAGAACACAATGCAATAAAAATTATATTCAATAAGGGACCATGGAAACAGCTTAGGAACTAATTGGACACTAAATAACCTAATTTTAAAGAATGAGTGGGTAAAAGAACAAATCATAGAAGCAATAATTTCCTTAAAGAGAATGACAATAATGAGACAACATATCAAAATGTAAGGGATGCAGCAAACGCAGTAAGCAGAGGAAATTTTGTATTTCCAAATTCTTATATTAATAAAATAAAGAACAGGCCAATGAATTGGGTATGCAATTTAAAAAATTAGAAAAAGAACAAATTAAAAATCCCCAATTAAACACAAAATTGGACATTTAAAAAATTAAAGGTAAGATTAATAAAATCAAATGTAAGAAAACCATTAAACTAATAAATAAAACTAGAAGTTAGTTTTATGGGAAAAAAAATAAAATAGATAAACCATTAGCTAATATGATTTTTAAAAAGAGAGAAGAAAACCAAATCACTAGTATTAAAAATGAAATGGGTGATATACAACTAATGAAGATGAAATCAAAGCAATTATAAGGAGTTATTTTACCCAATTATATGCCAATAAATTTAACAATTTAAGTGAAATGAAAGAATATTTACAAAAATATAAACTGCCTAGATTAACAGAAGAGGAAGTAGAATATCTAAATAAAACTATTTTAGGAAAAGAAATTGAACAGGCCAGAAATGAGCTTCCTAAGAAAGAAGCGTCAGGGCTAGATAGATTTACAAGTGAATTCGACCAAATAGCTAAAGATCAACTAATTCCAGTATTAAGTAAACTATTTGAACTATTAGGCAAAGAAGGAGCCCTACCAAACTCCTTTTAGGAAACAAATACAGTACTGATACCGAAACTAGGAAGAGCAAAAACAGAGAAAGAAAATTATAGATCAGTTTCACTAGTGGATATGGATGCAAAAATCCTAAATAAAATACTAGCTAGGAGACTACAATATATTACCAAGATTATACATTGTGGCCAAGTGAGATTTAAACCAAGAATGTAGAGATGGTTTAACATAAGGAAAACTATTAACATAATTGATTATATCGATAACAAAGAGAACAACAATCATATGACTATATCAATAGAGGCAGAAAAAGCTTTTGATAAAATACAACACTCAAGCCTATTAAAAATGCTTGAAAGCATAGGTATGAAAGGATTTTTCCTTAAAATGATAAGGAACATCTACCTAAAACCACCAGCAAGCCTTATGTGTAATGAGGGTAAGCTAGAAGACTTCCCAATGAGAACAGGTTTGAAACAAGGATGGCTGTGGTCACCAATATCATTCAATATTAAATTAGAAGTGCTAGCAATAGCAATGAGAAGAAAAAGAAATTGAAGAAATCAGAATGGTCAATGAAGTATATAATGATATATGTGGGAAATCCTAAAAATTCAACTAAAAAGTTAGTGGAAACAATAATTTTAGCACAGAAGCAGGATATAAAATAAACCCACACAAATCAGCATTTCTATATATCACTAACAAAACCCTGCAAAAAAAAGATAGTAAGAGATTACCCCATTTAAAATAACTGTAGACAATATAAAATACCTGGGAATACACCTACCAAACAAACCCAGGAACTACATGAACATAATTATAAAACACTTTTTTTATATAATAAAGTCAGATTTAAATACTTGGAGAAATCTTAATTGTTCATGGGTAGACAGGGCCAATATAACAAAAATTACAATTTTACCTAAACTAATCTATTTATTCAATGCCATCCCAATTAAATTACCAAAAAATTATTTTACTGAATTAGAAAAAATAATAACAAAATTCATTTGGAAGAAAAAAAAAGGTCAAGAATATCAAAGAAATTTATTTTAAAAAAGCCATAAAGGAAGGCAGTTTAGCAGCATCAGATCTTAAACTATACTATAAGGCAGTAATTATCAAAACTATCTGGTACTGGCTAAGAAATAGAAAGGGACATCAGTGGAACAGGGTAGACATACAATAACTATATTGTAGCAAATGATTATAGTAACCTTGTGTTTGACAAATGTAAAGATTTAAGCTTTTGAAATAAGAATCCATTAATTGGTTGGGAAAAAATTATTGGGAAAGCAGTCTGACAGAAATCGGGCATAAACCAATATTTTACACCATTTACCAAGATAAGGTTAAAATGGATACATGACTCAGAAAGGGAGATATAAGAAAATTAAAAGAACAAGAAACACATAACCTGTCAGACTTACAGATACAACAATTTATGAATCAACAAAGTTGAGAGCATTGTGAGGTGTAAAATGGATCATTTCAATTATATTAAATTAAAAAGGTTTGGTACAAATAAAACCAATGTAGCCAAGATTAAAAGGAAAATAGAAAATTGGGAGAAAAATTTTATAGACTGTTTCTCAGGTAAAGGTTTCATGTATCAAATATATAAAGAACTTTGTCAAATTTATAAGAATACAAGTCATTCCTCAGCTGATAAAAGATCAAAACATATGAACAGGAAGTTTTTCAACAAAGAAATAAAAACTACATATAGTCATGAAAAAACACTCTAAATCACTATTGATTAGAGAAATGCACATTAAAACAACTTTGAGATATAATCTTACACCTATCAGATTGACTAAAATGATAAAAAGAGAAAGTGACAAATGTTAGAGGGGATGTGGAAAAATTGGAACACTAATTTATTGTTGGTGGAACTGTGAATGAATCCAATAATTTTGGAGAGCAATCTGCAATTATGCCCAAAGAGTTATAAATTGTGTATCCCCTTTGACCCAGCAATATCACCATTAGGTCTATTTTCCAAAGTGATTAGGGAAAGAGGAAAAGAACTTGCATGTTCTAAAATATTTGTAGCGGCTCTCTTTGTGGTGGCAAAGAGCTAGAAATTGAGGGGATGTCTGTCAGTTGGGGAATGGCTGAAGAAGTTGTAGTATATGATTGCGATGGAATACTACTGTGCTGTAAGAAATGATGAGCTCAAAGATCTTAAAAAAACATGGAAAGACTTGCTTAAAATAATAAAGAGTGAAATGAACAGAACCAAGAGAATATTGTAGACAGTAACAGCAATATTATTTTAAGAACAACTTTGAGAGATTAAGTTATTTTGATTGTTATAAATACCCAAATTAACTATTAAGGGTATATAAAGAAAATACTACCTGCATCCAGAGGAAAAAACTGATAAATAGAAGAATGTATAGAATAATTTTACATATATATAATGGATGCATATATACATACCTATTTGTGCCTTATGGTGGCCATCTCTAGGGTGGGGGGAGGGAGAAGGAAAAAAAGGGAAAAAAAAGATTGAATCTCTGCATCTAGGTCCCAATCTCTAAGGATTCTTATATCTTAGGACTTCCACCAATAAATGGTATCCCTCTTACCTCAGCCATGTTGGGCAAAAATGTCAAAGTCAGCCATCACTGGCACTGATAGATTTGTCCATATTACAGGAAAATCATGAAGAAATGAAATCTGGAGCTGATTGCTAAATCGATCTCCCCCCCCCCCACTTTGGTGCCCCAAACATTGAAAGCAATGCCCACAAAGCAGACTGATATTTTTCATTATTCCATATTATTTGTTCTTTACCTGGCAGAAATATTGCCAGACAGAGAAATGGATAGAAGGTGGTCAGCAGTAAAGAGGAAAACAGTTCATAAAATTATAAAAAGAAAGAATTTGAAGGTCAGGATATAATTTATTCCACATTCCATTTTATTTTAAACAGATGAGGAAACTAAGGCAAAATAATTTCATATCCTATAATCTGCCCTGAATAATCCACTTAGTTGGGTTTATATAAAGGAACAATTTTTTTCTGATCTATTATTCTGATTCAAGTTGAAATAAAATATCAGATACATATGATTTAATTAGTGAAAGATGAGCTTAGTTAGACATTTCATGATAGTGATATGATCCATCTACACTGGACTTGTTTCATTTTGCAGAGGGGGACTTATTCAAGAAAAGGGGAAATGGGCATTTTTCTCATTTTTTATGATTTCTAATTTGTTATACAAGACTTTCTGAATTTCTTAAGAATTTGAAGTTAAAATAGAGCAAAGCTTGACAAGTATATATGTATTTGGTAGAATTGTACAATATGCTCTGATGTGGTCTCATTTGGGGAAGGAGGGAAGAAAAAAAACACATCTAGTCCCCAAAATCATTGTAATTCTGTAAATTGAAACCTCCTCAAAGGGGACACATTTTTGGCATTGCTTGCCATTCTTCTAAGTTTCCCCCCCTCTTCTTTTAAATCTCTTCTGGCCGCTCTCTATGACTACATGGACTCTTAAGTTTTTCCTTTTTGTAATATGATGCCAAGATTCAGCAGTGTGCAGGAAGCTGTCTTACTGTTAGTTCTGCTCAGCTGCTTCTCTTTTTGTTAGTTGAATCTGTGGTTTCTGCTTTGTTGTTTTATTTTGTTTTGTTTTGGTCCTGCTCTATTTTCACGTTCTCTATATGCCTTCCATTAAAATATACTTTTCCAAGTATGAATTTTGCCTATTGAACTATTTGGTTTGTGATATACTAAAAGAATCCAAAATATTTATTTCAATTTCTAAAAAGAATGTTTTCTGTACATTAAAAAGTAAACTATTTCAGTAGGTAGCATATTAGTATATATCTACTAGTATATAGATTGATATAAACTATATCAGTAGGTGCCTATTATCTGCCCAGTTCTATGCTAATGCTTTACAAATATTATCTCATTTGACCCTCACAACAACCCTGGGAGTCAGGTGCTATTATTATTCCCATTTTATAGATGAAAGGCAGACAGATATTAAAATTGTGTGGGTTGTCCAATGCCACACAGCTTAGAAATCAAGTCTTCCTAACTAGAGTGCCTCACACTCTATCTACTGTACCTAGCTGACACAAATGAGCATAATACAATGAGCATAACACATATGAGTTAGTAGCATAACACAAATGAGTTTCTGAACTTAAGATTGAAAGGCAACACATTATAGGGGAATGAGCACTGGACTTTGGAGTCAGAAGGTCTGGGTATGAATCCTGTTGCAGATATTAGCTATGTAACCATAGATAAGTCATTTAACCTCAGAACCTCAGTTTTCTCATGTGTAAAAAGGAGATAATACTTACACTATGTCATGGAGTTATTATAAGGAAAAATGCTTTAAGTATGTGTTATTATTACCATACAATCTTGAATTTTGTTTTACTTTGTGTTAGGTTTGTAAGTCTGTCTCATTTTTCTAACTAAATTCTAAAATCTGCAATCATAGGGACCAGAGTGAGTGACTGGCAGTGAAATCAACCAGAAGCCTACTGGGCAAAGGTTTTATTAAGATAGTGAGTATATTCTTGTGCTCTTACTGGTATCATTAAATAACAAGAACAAATACTCGTAAATGTTTGAATAATGCACAGGAGTCACCCCAGGTAAGATTTGAAAAACAATTCCAAAATCAGTAAAAAAAAAAATCCCAGTAAGAAGAAAAAAACAAATTGCATAGAGTTTATAACTATAAGTGTATATACACACATACATATACATGTATACACGTGTATATGTGTATATACATATACATATGCATGTATGCACACACACATATATATACTTCTCCATAAAATAAGCCACCACTTAGCTTAATTTAGCTTATAAGTCAATTTATAAAAAATATTAAAACTTTTAAAAATTAAAAATATATTTTAAAATCATGATAAGAATAGAATTCTTGTAATATTGGTATAAAATTATTGAGTAATTCTGAAAAAAAAACAAGAAGAAATTATCTCAGAAGAAGCCCCCACTTATAACATTGGGGTAGGGGAGGAGGGTAACACCAAGTTGGGCTCATGATGTAATGGGGAAGACTGAAGTTTCTAGGTTAGTGTTAATTCATCACCTGGGAGTTTAGAGATGAAACATATAAATGGTTTTTGATTGTGCCACTAACTAGAGAGAGAAGACTCTAACAATAGGCTGGGATTAGAGTCCTAGCCCTGCACCAGAAAAGGTTACCTTTTCCAGGAGGCTCCCAGATTTGTCCCATGATAGCATATGCTACAAACCAATGACAGGAAATGTGTAGACTGAGGACAATCACAAGTGTTTATGAGAAACAGTATCAGTCAAGTCAACAAACATTTATTATGCACCTTTTAAGTGGCAGGCTGTATGCTAATCATTAAGGAAACAAAGAAAGGCAAAACAAACAAAAACCAAAACACACACAAAAACCCAAAAAATCTTTTTGCCCTCAAGGAGTTCATAGTTCTAATGGTGATAACATTCAAACAATTACCTTCCAACGAGATATAGACAAGATACATTAAAGATAATCAACAGAAGGAGGAATTAATATTAAGGCATCTTGTAGAAAATAGAATTTTAGCTGGGAATTGAAGGAGACAAGGAGATAGAGATAAGCAGGGAGAGTTCTGGGCATGGGGGATAGTCAGTGAAAATGCACAGAGTTGGGAGATGGTGTTTTTGTGGGAGGAATAGTAAGGAGGCCAATGTGACTGGATTGCAGAGTAATTGTTGGGGAGTAAGATAGGAGGGGGTTAGAAAAGGCCTTGAAAGTAAAAAAGGGATTTTCTATTTGATCCTATATGTGATAAGGAGACACTGGAGTTTATTGAATTCAGAATGGTGTATAACATTGTTAGACATGTGCTTGAGGAAGATGATTTTGACAGCTCAATGGAAGATGGACTGGAGTGGAGAGAACTCCCTATTTTCCCTATTCGTCAGGGAAAACGAATAGCCAGCTGTTGCAATAGCCTGGGTATGAAGTGATGAGGGCCTGTGCTAGGGTGATGACAGTGTCAGAGGAGACAGAGGGAATATGAAAAATGTTGTGAAGATAGAAATGACAGGACTAAGCCACCGATTGGATACATGGGATTGGGGTGAGACATAGTGAGGAGTCAAGGATGACAGCTAGGTTGTGAGCCTAGGTAACTAGGAAGATGGGGGTGCCCTTGACAGCATTAGGGGAATTGGAAGAGAGGAGAGTTGGGGGTGGGGAATAATGAAGTCTATTTTTGACATGTGGAGTTTAAAGATATCTAATCAGCAGTTGGAGATGTGAGACTGGAGGTCAAGAGAGAGTTTCAGGCTGGATAAATAGATCTGAGAATCATCTTCATAGAATTGTTTGAATCCATGGGATCTGATGAGATCACTAAGAAAAATAGAGGGAGAAAAAAAGGAAAGGATGCACAAGGGTGTCCAGGACAGAGCTTAGGACATTCATGGGGTGATCTAGCAAAGGAGACTGAAAAGGAGAGGTCAGATAGATATAGAGAACCAGGAAAGAGCACTGTCACAAAAACCCAGAGGAAAGAGTATTAAAGGAGAAGACAGTGATTGACAGTATGAAAGGTTTCAGAGATGTCAAGAAAGATGAGGATTGGCATTACATCAGCCAAATACGCTCTTTACAGGAGTGATTCTTTTTATTTATTTGTTTGTTTGTTTGTTTTGTGAGGCAATCAGTGTTAAGTGATTTGCCCATGGTCACACAGCTAGTAAGTGTCAAGTGTCTAAAGCTGGGTTTGAAATCAGGTGTTCCTGACTACAGGGCTGGTGTTCTGTGCCATGTTGCTGTCCCCACCCTTTTCATCGAATTAAACTCTTTTACCGGTTTCAAAATTCCGTGACAGAATTTTGGTCAAGTTGTTTCCATTTAAAAATTACTGAATTTAAAAACTAATAACTTAAAATTGCCACAAAACAAATGGTCCACAAAAACATTCCTTTCCTTCTGAAGCTTTTCTGATGCATTATAATCACTAACCAGTCTTTTACTGTTAAACTTAAATGCCAATTGGGAAAGACAGCTCTGACGCTGTTCTTCCAGCACTGATTAAGACTGGGGTGGCAGGTGTTGTACTGAATACTCATTTAGTCTTCTATCACTAAATGATTGACTCAGCTGAAGTGATGCTGGGGAAAGGCTAAGGAATTTCAATTCCTTCACATCCCCCCCCCCCATGTATCTGATTTTTTTCTTCAGCCACCTAAGCAAGCAGGCACGATTAAAACAGAACAAAACAAAAGCCAAATACAGTCTTATGCTTAGCATCTTGCTCCTGTAGTTTTCACCTCTCTAACCTCCCTAGAGGCAGACCTTTGAGAAGGACAATTTCTGAGCTGCCAATACAAAACTGCTCTGTGGTTACCCCTCCTGTGGCTACTGTACTACTATTCCATGAAGCTGGTGAGAAGTGCCACCACATGCCTCCTCTCCTTGTTTATTCTCCAGAGATTTTTTTTGAAATTTCTGCTCCTTTAGAGGAAAACTCTCCCTTCCAGTTCCAATCTTGCAATAACTTCTTCTTTTTCTGAGCTTGGGAGAAATACAATTTCCAGGATCTTTAGGAACTTTTAGGACCCCACACAAGGCAGCAAATTCAAGCAATATTCCTTCTGTGGATAGGCTTTCATGTTTATGGAAACTTATGCTTGCCTAGGGGTATGGTTTCAATATTCCTCTCTTTCATTTGGGACTTCCAAATGGAGTTGATATCTGTTCTTCTTCCCCTCACAACTCAGCCTCCTTGAAGTGATGATATATCCCTTCTCCCTCTACAGAGATCCATAACTTCTGCCCAGATCTTTGATCCACTGCCTTAATTAATCACACTAGACAGGGATTTAGAGGCTACTGGATTTTCTTTTATATAAAGAAAGGAAACATAATCAATTGTGATGTAAAGTTAGATGTCATTGATTTGGTCAATCAATTATCCAACCCCACTTAAGTGATAAGATTCTATACCCCATTACCTTAATCAGGTGAGAACATCTCAATAGAATCAAATCCTAGAATGTTAAATAATTGTAACAATTCAGTGATACAATGATGCAGTAAAGCAATAATGTAAAGTGATTGAAGAACAAATTATGAGAAAATAGCTGTTTGAGTTTCCTAGAACGAGGAATAAGGAACAGCAAATAAGGAACAGGTCATTCCCCTGAGTTTAGCCCTCTCCCAAAGGGAGAAAAAAAAATTTCCATCATGTTCATGGAAGTCTGAACTTTGAGCTCATCTCTCTCTAACAGGCAAATGAAGAGAAAAACAATGCTCTAAAGTCTCATTAGTGTGCTCCAATCAGTTCAGTTACTGATTTCCCTCATCTATAAAAAGCTCATCAGAACATGGAAGAAGGGGCCAGTACCAAGATATCAGTCCCCAATCATCTTTTTTTGGTAAATATTCTATTCATTTTAAACTTAAATACAAAATGAAAAAAGAAAAAAAAATTCCATGTACTCAGCAGAACATGAGAGGATTCAATGTAAAACAATAAATTTCCATTTCAAAAAAAACCTATATAAGAAATACTACACATTGTTCCAAAGCCACCCAGCTTTTCTTTGCTTCCTTTCTGGGTTGTTGGTTTTTTGTTTGGTTGGTTTTTTTTTTTTTTTTGGTTCTCTGCTGTGAACTTTTTACTTTATTTTTTCTCCCTCCCCGCTTCCGTCCCTAAAGATGGCTACAATTAAACCAAAAAAAGTGTGAGTGTACATCTACATAGATATCTATAAACATACATACATATGTATATACTCACACACACATATGTAAGACCATGCTATGCATATTTCCATTTGTTATCTCTTCCTCTGGAGGTAGATAGCATCTTCCTTCATAGGTTCAAGTTTTTCCATGTTTTTCTAAATTGACCAGCTTGTCATTTCCTATAGCATAGCAGTATTCTAACACAATCACATGCTATCTGAGAGATTGCCTATGAATGATTTCCCCCAAATTTTCTGCATTTCTCTCATTCTTGGCTATATTGGTTTTATTCATACAAGAAAATTTTAATTTAAAGTAATCAAAATTGTCCATTTTACATGCTCTCACCTTAAATATAATTTAAGGTTTGGTACTGCTGAATCTCCTTCCTTTACATCTTTTCCTCCAAGTTTCTTTGTTCTTTTGTTTTTTTTGTTCTTTCAAATGAACTTTATATTATTTTTTTCTAATAGTAAAATAATATTTGGTAATTTAATTGGGATGGCTTTGAATTAATGGGATTAGTGAGGTAAATTTGTCATTCTTATTATATTGGCTTCACCTACCCATAAACAATAAATATTTCTCCAATTATTTAAATCTGACTTTATTTGTAGAAAAAAATTATTTTATGTTTAGCGTTCATATAGTTCCTGTATTTGTTTTGACAGGTATACCCTCGGGTATTTTATACTGTCTAGTTATTTTAAATGATCTAAAACAATAATGAATACTATGGGTGATACATAGTGTAGTTTCCATATTTTTTTCTTTTAATTAAATTGGTTTTAACTTTAATTTTATCTGAGGTCATGATTACTAACCCTGTTTTTTTACATGATAAATTCTACTCTAGCCCTTTATTTTATCTTTGTGTATCTCTCTCACTTTTATTGTGTTTCTTGAAAGCAATATAATGTTGAATTCAGATTTTTAATCTGCTATCTGTTTCTGTTTTATGGGTAGATTCATCCCATTCACATTCTAAGCTATAATTACTTGTTATATATTCCTTCCTTCCTATTTTTTCCTCACTATCCTTCTCACCCTATTTATTCTATCTCTTCTTCCTCATCTAATTACTTCTACCCATTATCTTGCCCTCCTATTTCTTAACCTATCCACCCCTCCAAGAGTCCCCTCCCTTATCCTCTTCCCCCACCATATCCCCTCACCCTCTTATTTCTTTCTAAATTTAGAAGACTTTTACACCCCTCTAGATACATACACACACACACACACACACACACACACACATATAGTTCCCTCTTTAACCAATTTCCAATGAGAGTAAAGTTCCAGTACTACTCACCCTCCCCCACACTTGCTTCTTCTGTATCAATCATTCCTTCATATGAGATAATTATTCCTTTTCATCTCCTTCTAAACACTTTTACTTTTTTAGAGTCACTCCATCATACACAGATCAGCCCAAGCCTTTCTTTCAAATTACCTAAATAATAATGATAGTCATAAGAGTACTGATAACATTTCCATATATAAGAAGTAAATAATTTGACCTTATTGAGTCCCTTATAATTGGTCTTTAATGTTTGCATTATATTTCTTTTGGATCTTAAATGCTGAATTTTTCATTAAGTTCTGCTGTTTTTTGTTACAAATACCTGAAAGTCTTCCAGTTCATTAAATATCCATTTTTTTCATTCAGGATTATACTTAACTTCGCTGGGTAAGTCACCCTTGTTTGTAACCCTTTTCCTCTATGAAATATGGTATTCCAAGAACTATGGTCCTTTGACATGATAGTTGCTAGGTTTTGTGTAATCTTTACTGTAGCTGCATGATATTTAAATTTTTTTCCTTGTTGCTTGCAATATTTTCTTCTTAACCTGGGAGCTTTGAAATTTGGCTATGATATTCCTGTAAGTTTTCTTCCTGGGATCTTTTTCAGGTGTTGATCAGTGGATTTTTTTTTTATTTCTGCAATGCCTTCTTGTTCTAGAACTTCAGGACAATTTTCCTTGATAATTTCTTGCAATATTGTATCAAGATTCTTTTTTTAATCATAATTTTCAGGTAGTCTGACTATTCTTATATAATTTCCCTTCAATCTGTTCTCTAGATCAGTTGTTTTTCTGAGATGTTTCATATTCTCTTCTATTTTTTTCATTATTTTGATTTTGTTCTCTCACTTCAAGGAATTATTTCTTCCTTAAGTTTTTGATTCTCTATTTCCAGTTAGTTGACTTTATTTTCATATTTTCCTTGATTTTCTTGGATTGCTCTTAATTTTTTTCTTTTTTCCTCAATCTCTATTATTTGACTTTTAAAGTCTTTTTCTAAGTTCTTCCAAGAACTCTTTTTGGACTTGGGATCATTTGATGCTTCTCATTGAAAAAAGGAGTGGCTTTTTTTTTAGCTCCACTATCTTCCTCTGAATATGAACCCAGATCTTCTCTAACCCATAGTATCTAACTATGGTTGGGTTCTTTTTCCTTTGCTTACTCATTTTTATTTTTATTTTGTTTTTAGCAGTCATTATTATAATCAAGCTCTAGTCCTAAGGTGTGGAGAATGGTGCCCCAACCCTCAAGTCCTTCTTATTACTATTTTCTGAGCCCTGTCCTGGGCCCGATCTTAGGCACTCCTCTCCACCCCTAAGCCATGGCTAGGGCCCTCAGCTACACTGTCCCACCAATGTTCTTGCTCCCTGCGGTCCCTCTGGTGGCTGCAAACTACAGCTGTCCTCTCTGTCCTGAACTGAAACCAGGGACTCTGTTCTCCTGCAAGTGCCCACAGCCAGCAAGGTCTGCTACTGCCAGGTATGTGCTAGCTCCTTCTCCCTCTGCAGCTGCAGCCCAGACACTGTCAGATCCGCCCAGCTGTGCTTGCTGTCCCTCCACAGTGGAAGGTCCTTCAATCTTCTACTCAGCTATCTGACTTTCACGATGTCCATGGCGTAAAAGTCCTGAGGCTGAGGCTGTCTCCTAATCCAGTTGCCCCCAGGGCTTGGAGTATGTTGATTCTACAGAGTTGGCCTGGAGGTGTTTGCCTCAACCCCAGGAGATTGATTCTTTCTTGGGGTCCTTCTCAAGTTGTCTTAGAAAAACAACTTACCCCAACTCCTGCTTATTTCTGCTCTACATTCATTCTGAGGCGGTGTTTTGTCTTTTTTTTTTGTGTGTGTAGGAAATTTGGAAAGCTAAAAGTTTTTTACTCCACCATCTTCCCAGAATCCTCTCTCAAACCCCAGTCATCTTGCTTGTGCTTCTCATGTAGTGGGATATGTGAATGACTGTTGATCCTGATTTCTGGCTTTGCTTTCCCAGAGGCCTCCAAAAACAGTCTCAGAAAACCAAGTCCCAAATGTATCACCAATCAGTGAGCTCTGGGATAGCATCTCCATGAGTTTCCTCCCCATTGCAACACTATTTGAACAGAGATCTCTGGAAAGGAGGAATACATAAAACTTAAACTTTCATAATTGTTTTACTATAGCATCTACATAAATATAATATGGACTAAGAGTTAAATGATATCATTTTTTATATGCAGGTAGTTAGAATAGCAATAGGTAGTTTAAAAAGCAGCATGGCTTAGTGGGGAGTGGGGTGGAGTGGGGTGGGGAAGCAATGGATTTGAAGTCAGAAAATCTGGATTTGAATCTTGCCTCTGCCATCTAATATCTGTATGACTTTGAGTAAGGTTCTTGAGCTAATTTTCTCATCTGTATATAGCAGGTCTTTTGGCCATGCCCCACAGGAGACAGTGACACTTAGGAAAAGGTACCCACTAACACTAAGAGAATATGTTGACCCTTATTCCCAAAATTGCTCCTCATGCAGAATTGGAAAAGAGACTTGTAACTCAATGTGGAAGCCAAAAGGGTGGAAGCCAGGCAAGAGCTGCAGTGGGGAGGCATGGACACCAAAGTTTGGCTCATTTCAATGACTGTAATGAGACTGATATGGAGACAGAAGTGAGCGATCAGGGACATATTCTTTTCTCACCTCCTCACTCTCCGGATGGGGAGTCAGATGTCCCTTTGGACTGCTTGCCTCCTTTAAATTCTTTGTTTCCCCCTGGATTAGGTAAAAGCTTAGCCTGTTTTTAAATAAAGATTTTTGTTTCCAAAACCAAATTGACATGTGTATGTATATATGCAGGAAGAGGGAGAGGGAGAAAGAGAGAGAGAGAGAGATAAATTAGATATACAGAGATAGATATGTATGTATGTATGTATGTTAGCCAACATATGTAAACTCTTGTACTTTACTGCTAATGTAAAGAGAGAGAAAGAGAATCAATCCCCTGTGTAGAGACAGGTGACTAATTAGCAGAAACTTATCTGGAGGCTTTCCCCCTAACTTAGAACCATTGGGGAAAGTGTGAAAGGGCACAAGGGAAGAAATTGCTGTTTTATCTTGCAAATCTGACAATTAATTTGATATTTGTAATCTAGTGAGAACAGTACTACATAACTCTTATGATTTGTGTTTGCTTTCTGTTGGGATAAATTGGATAAATTTCCTCCCTTAAAAAAGGAGGAGAAAAAAACCCATGCTGCAAAAAGAATTAAGTGGATACAAAATCCTGTGTTTGGTATTAAAGCTCTTCATAACCTAAACTGTCCGAGCTTTCCAGTCTTCTTACACCTTACTCCCCAATATTATACTCTTTGATCCAGTGACACTGGTCTCCTGGTACTGTTCCATGGTTAAAAATATCTCTTAAATCCAAGCAATTTCTCTGATTGTCCCCCATGCCAGAAATGCTCTCTCTTCATTTCTGCATACTGTCTTCTCTGGTTTCCTTTAAATCCTGACTAATCTGGCTATCTTTTATAATTTGCTTTTCTCAGTCCCCCTTAATTCTAGTACTTTCCCCCTCTCATTTCCCATTAATCCTGTATATCACTTGCTTTGTATATATTTGTTTGCGTGATTTTCTACCTCAGTAGATTGTGAGGTTCTTGAGGACAGGGATTGTCTTTTACCTCTTTTTATATCCTCAAGAAATACTTATTAAATGTTTATTGATTAATTGATTGGTATTTTCCCTCTTGCTTGTTTTCTTGATGGAGGTCATTTGCTGTAAGGACTTTGAGAAAAAAGTCATGAAAGGAGGTTGAAGGAGTTACTTAGAAAGGGAAAGCTAAGTTCCCAAAGGAGAGTGAGCATTTAGGGAATCTCTGCTTACCTGAATGTAAGGAGAACAAATTGTACAAGGATGCTTAATAGGTATGAAATGCCAACAGAAGCAGCCTCATACAATAGATAAAGGTCTGTCCTTGGAATTTAAAATATCTGGGCTCATTTCCTACCTTAGAAACATACTAGCTGTACTTACAGAGTCATTTTTCCTTCTCAATGTCACTCTAGGAATTCTATTCTAATGAAATCACAAGTCCAGAAGGACTAATTGTCAATACTCCTCTGCATCTCCTTTGGTCTTTCCATATCTCTTGCCTTCTTATTTTCATTTTTAAATTTTTTTTCTTCAGGGACCCAGTATCCTAATTCTTCTTAGACCACTCCTCACATCAAAACTTACTGATATGGCTCTGTTAAAAAATTTCCCCCAAGGAAATTAGGTTATAATATTCACATTATATTTGATGATTAAAGATTAATGTTCATTTTTTAAAAGTCTTTTCTAAACCTCCTTTTAACATTTTTTTTAATAAAGAAGGGCCCTAGCAGTGAATTCAATGAATTTCAGTTTTTAATCATACAATTTTAAATGCTATATTCTTTTTGCATTATAGTAATAGAATCATTTAAAAAATAAATAGGAAATGAAATTTTCATTCTCTTTATACATAAGTAGCACATATTTTCCTATAATTTTCAGAAGTCAGTCCTTTTTCAAATGGTTCACAAATTGCTTTTACAAATTATTTATTCTAATTTAGTTAGATTAATCTAGTCAACATGCATCCAACTCATATTAAAACACTATCTCATTCATTACTTATATTTTTATAATAGTTTTGGATGAAAAACACTTTTGAAACATTTTTTCAGTGTTTCCCATTTTTTTGCCACAAACTCTAAACCTTCACTGTGCTAAAGACAGCCCTACGAGAAACATCAACTCTATCTTTAAAATGATATTTATAAGCTTCCTACTGACTTGGATTTGATCTTTGTGAACTCCTTCTTCATTTCTGCAATTTAAATGATCAAGATTAATTTAAATGATGAGTTGGCTAAGTAAGGACTCTGGAAAGTTTTGTTTTACTTTGTTTTTTAATGGCTTTAATTTCTATTATTAAGTAATTTTTTTTTTTAAATAGTGGGGCTTGTGAATCCTCCTGGCATGTCCTCCCGAATACAAGCTTCGCTATGTCTTTTTTTATCAGGCTCCTGCATATTTAACCATTAGTGCCATCTTGTGAGCATTCAGAGCAACATGCAAAACAGAAACACATTGTCCAAGGAATGACAGCATTAAAAAAGAGACGCTTGAAGTATTAGTTCTAAAAACACAGATTGTTTTTAATGTCTACAGTGTTTATATTCTTCAAAAGAATATTGTGTCATCCCTGCTACTGCCAAAGTGTAATTAAATGTGTGAACTTGCAGAAGATTTTACCTTTTTGAAAAGGAATAAGACCTTCTCTTCCTTTTTTAAAAGCATTCCTGGACATTTTGTGATTATTTAGTTAGGGTTAGTTTTAGTTGGCACTCTTTAAAATAATTTTGTTAGGGTAAAAGGAGAAGAAAATCTGTGTCATTTATAACAAGTTGGGGCAATGGCCATCAAGGTCCCTTCCAACTCAGATTCTGTGAAACTGATAGATAAAAGCCTTATGAGTATTTGTGGTTGACCTAAAAGATGTAGTCATCGAGAGTGAATCTTTGTAATTGTGATTATGAAAATAGTTCGTCTCCACCTTTCATTCATGGATCTCAAATTACTTAGATGTGAATTTACAAGGCTTCTAAAAAGTTCAAATAAATCTATATCTACAATGACATTCCTTGAATGAATGAATGAATGAATGAATCTGTTCAGAAAACAATCTCAGACATGAATGATGCTTAGGCTAAAAATTAAAATGTCAACACATACAACGAAATCGTGGCTGTGCTAAGCAGAGGCTGGCTAGTCCATTGACTGGGATTTTATTGATCATTAAATAGGAAGTAAGTCCATTCCAATAGTGAGATTCCATGATGCTTAGCTAGGACTTTGGGTAACAGTTTGGATGATTGCTGATAGGCATTTTCGTTACATTTTTTTTTTTTTTTTACAAAATGCCCCAGTTAGAAGTTCTAAATTTTTGTAGCAGATCTGGTTTAAGTCGTAATATTTATATCCAAAAAAAAATGTATTCATCAATTTGTCATTCCCCTCCCCAGTACAGCTTGTCTATAGGCATCACTTTCTCCTACTACTTCAAAAGCAGGAGGAACTTTTTTGACTCAAATTCAGCTTCCCTGTTACTTTGTTGAAGTGCAGTGACCAATGGAGCACTTGTCCAGGGTAGTTTCCTGAATAGTCCTCTCTTGTTAGTAATAAAAAAAATTGCCATCACAGCTTAACATTTACATAATACTTTAAGGTTTGCAAAGCATTTTATATATTATGTCATTTAGTCTTTATGACGACCATGCAAGGTAAGTAATACAAGTATTTTTACTCCTATTTTACAGAAGAAGAAAATGAAGCTTAGTGTGGTTAAGTGACTTTTCTTGGTCACACAATGTCAGAGGTGGTATTAAAACTCAATCACCTTGATTTTAGGTATAATGCTCTACTAAACAATGTATAGAAATGAATTTCTAATTATATTCAAGTGAAAGCATGAATAAAATATTAAGATAGATTTCTATAAGCAACACATACAAATCATTAATAGCTTTATAGTAGATGCAGTGTGGCAGAGAACAGATCTTGGGGTCAGGAAGACTTTAGTTCAAGGCCTATCTCTGAAGCATACTTTGTGATCCTGGGCAATTCACTGAACTTCTTGGTGCCCTGGGTAATAAGCTCTCTAAGATTATAAAGTACAGGGTAGGTGCTGACCAGTGTTGGTAAGGGGAGTTTCTTCGCTGCAACTTTCCCTACAAAGAAAACCATTGGTCTGGTCCAAAAACCAAAATACTTTATTGTCACATCTTGTGCATGTATGTGTCCTTTTCTCAACATACAGAAAGGTTGTCTTCTAAAAGTTCTTAAGTCTGTTATTCAGAAGGTACTTTCCTGTGGGGAAAAAAAATTATAAATAGTGGCTAGATTCCTCTGCCAAACCGCAATAACCTATTTACCTGAGAATATAGCCAGATTACTTCACAAACGCCATACTCCAATACTTTATCATGGAATGGAAGTGACTTTAGGTATTCAAAGGTTATTTAATCAGACCATTAGCCTATCAGGACTCTATTTATGATCCTAGTGACAGGTGCTATTTGCTTAACTAAGCATGGAGAGGGATTGTCACCAGAAGGTTGGTATTTAGGTGACCAATTTTTTTGGTCATGTTAACATGAAACAGATATCAAATGCCAACAATACCAAATGGTCTGAGTGCTGTTTGGTCCCCTTCCATTTCTATAGGAATAGAGGCAGAATGGAAGAAAAAGGGGGAGAGAGTAGAGATTTCTAAGAATGATACAGTTTTTAGACAGCTAAGTGACACAGTGGATAGAGTGCCGGACCTGGAGTCAGGAAGATTCATCTTTGTGAGTTCAAATCTGGCCTCAGACATTTACCAGTTGTGTGACCCTGGGCAACTCACTTATCATGTTTGCCTCAGTTTCCTCATCTGTAAAATGAAATGCCCAACCACTCCAATATCTTTGCAAGAAAACCACATGGACAAATGTATAGGGTCATGAAGAGTTGGACACAACTAAACAACTGAATAACAACAACAACCACAATAGAGATGCTTATTTAATCATTTTTACTGAGTGCCTAACATTGTTTGAGGTTTTGAAGGAGAGTTTATCAAAGTCACAGTCCCTTCCCTCAAAGAGCATAAGACATCAATACAGAATTCTATAATACACTTTAATTATTATATGGTAATTTGAGAAATGAGAGGCAACCTTGCATAGTGGGTAGAGAGCTAGCTTCATAGTCAGGAAGATCTGCTCAGGGGTGTCCGTGGTCAGAAAAAAAAAAACAAAAAAACAACAAAAAATGGAGGAAAGAACAGCCAGGATTTAGCAGATAATTTCACACAGCAGATTAGGACTTCACAGTCAATGTCATTTCTCAAGTGACATTGAAATGAACATATTCATTGGTTACAAAAAGGCATTTGATTTGACAGAACAAAATGCAGCTTAAAGACTGTCCTCAAATAAGATATCTACCTGGTATGTTAACATAAAATTCCACAACAAATGTGACCACAGAGACCTTTAAAACAACAATAACAACCTATATATATACCACAAGAAGGTTGAAGGCAGAAACAAAAGGCCTCACATTTAATAAAATATTCACCACCTCTTTTTGGAAACAGTGACCCTAAAACAATATAAATATCTAACATTTAGGGATTGACTAAACAAATTATGGTATATCAATGAAATGAATTGTTACTGTGTCATATGAACCAATGAGAGAAATGGAGAAAGAATATGAATTTACAAAGAATGAAAGAGAACCAGGAAAACTATATAAAACCAGAAAAAATATAAACAGAACAAAACAAAAATAGACATTGTATAAAATACAATGTCCAAACCTGGCTTGGGAGAAGAGTTAAGAAAATGTACCTCTCTTCTTTCATTGAAGAAGTGAGGGTAGCAGGGTAACAGATATGGTCAGCATATTGATTGGTTTTGCTGAATATTTTTCTTTTTAAAGTTTTGTTATGAGGAAAAGTGTACTGGGTAGGTATGGATTCAGAAATGAATGTAACATAAAAACAAAAGGCATCCACTAAAAAAAAACTATACAGTGAGTGGCAACATCAAAACAGATATAAAACAAGGAGACATATGCTCAAAGTTTTTCATCAGTGTAATGGAATAAAAATTTCTATGCAAAATCTAAATAGAAGGGAAATCTCATGACTGCCAATATATGGACATGACACTGTGCTGGTTGCATTGAGCCCTAGAATACTATACAGCTTCTTCAATGTGGTCCACAGATGTTTAAGAGGTCAACCAAGCCATCCACAATGGAAAGACAAAGTGTATGTTGAGTGTATACTGCCAGAGTTATGACTTGCAGGTGGGAGGCTAGTGAGTTAGTATATCAGTACATATCACTGGGACAAGTGCTGTAGATGGACAATGAGCTGGACTCAGGATTAAATAAGAAGAGATAATGGTAATAATGCTGATATTTACACTACACTTTAATATTTGTGAGTATTTTGTATGCATTGATCTGATCTTCACAATAAACCTGTAAGATAGATTTTATAAGTGTTATTATCTTTATTTTACAGATAAAAAAAAAACCTGAGACTTAGAGAAGATAAGGGAACTGTCCATGGTCCAATAACTAGTAAATATCAGAGACAGGATTCAGAGGTAGGTTTTCCCAATTCTTCAAGTATTCTATCCACATTGCTTCTAAATCTGGAAGGCATTTAAGAAACTGTGCAGTGTTGTCAATGATCCCAAGCCACTCATATGCTGATACAGAAACTCATCTTTTTGTATACAAACATTACCTTGGTGATGCTATATGAATGTGAATTTTGGAACATCACAATCTCATAAGAGTAAAAAAAATAAGCAAAGATGTGTGATGCATATAAGTACACTGCAGCACATGACCAACAATGACTTATATTTGTGAAGTGGCATAAAAGATATCCAGGACAAATGTGACCAGACCAGATATGACCAGAAAAGGAGGGCCAGTCATGTAACAAGAATGAGGCATAATGAGTGGACAGCTTGAGTGTTTTTTTCTTTTATTATTATTAACCTATTTTTACATCACCTTCATTTCCAAATTTCTCTTCCTCCTCCCCTGCCCAGAGAGCTATCCTTTGTAACAAAGAATAAAAATGAAAGGAGGAAGGCAGGGAAGCAGCAAGCTTGGTTAGCCTAACCACCCCATCAAGTAAGAATGTCTATGAAATGTTTTGTACCCATTCCATATCCAGTCTCCCCTAATCTCTAATCCCATAGCTTTAACTACATACTGGACACCTCCACTTAAGTGTTTCAAAGGTACCTCATCTTCATCCCCTAAATCTACTCTGACTCTAAGCGTCCTTGTTTTTGTCAAGCACATCACCATCCTCCCAGTATCTCGGGTTTGTACCTCAAAGTGACTTTTCCTACTCAAAAATCTTCAGTGGCTACTTATGATCTTTAGGAGAATATAAACCCTTTAGCCTTGCATCATAGCCCCTTCACAGTCTGGCTCCAGCCTACATTTCTAGCCTTATTTCAGATTGATTCCTTTCACATTCTTTGTGTTTTAGAGAAACTGGACAACCAAATGTTCCCCGTAATCAACCTGTCACTTTTCTCTTCTATGTACATTTACATAAGCCTTCCTCTATGCTTGGGGGAGGGATGTTCCCTCCTCGTGTATTCTTTCTGATTCATTGTCTTTCTTCAAAGCTCAGGTGATACTTTCTCCATCAATAACAATTGTTCAGTCATTTCATTTGTGTCCAACTCTTCCTGAGCCTATTTGGGGCTTTCTTGGCAAAGATACTGGAGTGGTTTGCCATTTCCTTCTCTGGTTCATTTTGTAGATGAGGAAACTGAGGCAAACAGGGTTAAGTGACTTGTCCAGGGTCACAGTAAGTGTCTGAGGCTAGATTTGAACTCAGGACTTCCTGACTCCAGCCCCAGAACTCTATCTACTTCATCATCATCATCATCATCATCATCATCATCATCATTATCATCATTCTATGGTGCTTTCAGATTCTCAAAGTTCTTTACCTATGTTATCTCCCCTTAGAAGGAGGTGCTATTAGAAATGAGATTTTGAAAAAGAGGAAACAGAAGCAAAAAGAGGTTACATGACTTCCTCAAAGTCATACAGTTGGTAAATGTCAAAGGCCATATTTGAACTCAGGTCTTCCCTACTCCAAGTCTGGCTAACTCAGAACATGTAATCCATATGTCCTCAGAAGGATATATGTCCTAGTCCTTTTTGTCCTAGGTCCACTGTGGATGAGGGAAGAGGAGAAAAAAAGAGCATTAAATCCAAGATCCCTTGAGATTTCAAAGAATTTAAATATTGCCATAACTTCAAATTGTTTTATTTCTTCCATTAGAAACTGACCTAGTGTATAACAGAAGTACATAATCAAAAATGCAAATTTAAGAAGGAAAAAGGCTGTTTTCCTTCTTCCTAAATTAAAAAAGTGAAAATTGAAGTATTTTTAGATTCTTTTCACTGGTGCTATGATCAACACTTGGATCTTATTATGCGTAGAACATATTCCAGTGGTGTTTAAACCACCCCAAACTAGGCTGGACTTCAAAGAAAATATATCCTTTAACTAAATGTGGAGCTTTAAAAATATTCCTGTAAGGTAACTATATAAAGTTAAAAAAGTGAGAGATTAAATTTATTTCACTCTATTTTCTATTATATTTAATAAGTAAAAAGTAACAACTATGTCAGTATGAAAAAAACAAATACACTTTCACCAAAGACCAAATAGGAAAATGGTTGATGCTAGTGAGCTGGAAATCCTCTTAATATCTCACACATCCTTGCCAGGCTACCATATAATATCACATCCCCTCTTTTTATGAAACCCCTCAGTACCTCTGAATATTAGTAAAAGATGAACATTAGTACAAAATAGCTAAGGGTTCATTTTATCATCTTTGTGGACTGTGTATCTTGATTAGAGAAATCCTTTTGAAAATACTTTCAAGATTCACTATATTCCACTTGCATATACAATTTAAAAAAAAATAGCTTGCTACAGGTTAAAGATTGGGATATTATGACCAAATTTAAAAAATCTTGAGTTTGGGTTCTCTTAGAAATCCATACTTTTGGGTTAGAGTGCCCATATTATGGGCTCCATACCTCAGTGGGCCTATAAGCAATGCCTTGTCTTCCCATGTATTCCTCAAACCTCAACATTTGCATATAGGTGAAGTCAGTTTAAAATGAATGTCAAGGGCAATGTGGAAGGGGAAAAATCAAATTGGCAAAGATAACAAAAGACAAAAATAGTGAATGCTGGAAGGATCATAAGATCACAGATTTAGAGCTGGAAGGTGCCTTAAAAGTCACTGAGTCTTACCCTTTCATTAAACATAAGAATCTGAAATCCAGAGGTTAAAGGCCTTTCCCAGGGTCACAGATATAGTATTATAGTTGATATTTGAAACAATGTACTATCATCCCATATCCCACTGGTGATCCTCCAACTTTTTGGTCTCAGGACTGCATTCATTACACTCTTTAACATTATTAAGGACACCCAACCCAAGACCTTTTGCTTATGTTGTTTATATCTATTGATACTTACTGTATTAGAAATTAAAATGCCTTAGTATGATAAAAATAGTTTGACCTCACTGATCTCCTGAAAATTTCTCAGGACTCCAGGAGTCCCCAGAGCACACTTTGATAAACATTGCATTATATCATGTTGGAGCTGTGAATTGGTCTAACAGTTATGGAAAACAATTAGGAATTATAGGGTTTTTTTAAGTCACAAAGCTATATATTCCCTTTGAACCAGTTATACCATTGCTAGGAATATACCTCAAGGAAAATAATGAAGCCTATTCAATCAATTGTTAAACATTTATTAAGCACCTACTGTGTGCCATATACAGTGTAAGCACTGTATATGCAAAAAGAGGCAAAAAACCAGTTATTGCCCTCCAGGAGCTTACAATCTAATGGGGGGAGACATGATACAAATATATAAAACAAGCTGTATAGAGGATAAATAGGAAATAATTAAAAGAGGGAAATCACTGGAATTAAAAGGGGTTAAGGAAGGCTTCCTGCAGAAGGTGGGATTTTAGTCGGAACTTAAAGGAAGCCAGGGAAGTAGAGGAGGGAGAACATTCCAGAAATGGGGGACAGCCAGAGAATATGTCCAGAGGTCAGAGGTGGAATGTCTTGATTGTACAACAGCAGGGAGGTCAGTGTCACTGGGTGGAGGAGTACAAGTCAGGGATTAAGGTGTAAGAAAATGGGAAAGGTAAGAGGGGTGAGGTTATGAAGGGCTTTGAATGCCAAAGAGAGCATTTTGTATTTGCTTCCCGAAGCAATAGGAAGTTTCTCTCTCTAAAACTTTTTATTCAGAATATTTTCAGTGAGAACAACAAAAGAAGACTTTTGTACTATTAATAAAATTAAAAATACTTATTTCATCTCTATCTCCTTTTAGGTTTCTATTGTCATGTTTTGTAATATACAGCATATAAAGCAATGAACATATCTGCACTTTATAAATATAAATTTATTGGTATACCCTGAAGCTTTTTATTTAAATCAACAGGGGTGCATGATCAAAACCATTGCAGATCATTGGACTGCAAAATAAATCTCATTTCCCTTCATATTTTTAAAAAATGATAAATTTTCACTGATGAATAAATTTAATTTTACTGATACATTCCACCAATGTTTATAGTACAAAAAACATCCAAGTCCACTGCACTGCAGTAAGTGGCCTTACTTTCAGACATGGCTAATGGGTTGATTACTAGACTTATCTCTTATGGGGAGGGGGATCATGTGGTAGTGACAGTGATGCAAAAAGAAAAATGAGTCACTAAAAACTATTTTAAAAATAAAATGAGGAAGTCACATTGCAAACTCTGAAAAAGAATTGATGTAGATAAAGACTATTCATCAGTGAATACTCAGTAATTCATTTTTTTTTAAATATGAAGGTGAGAAAGATGGCTGTTTCCTTGCTTTGATTTTTGGCATAGCTAGGTGACACAATAATGCACAGAATATTGGGGTCTGGAGTCGGTAAGACCCTAGTTCAAATGTGACCTCAGACACTTACTAGCTGTGTAACTCCGTGCAAGTCACTTTACATCTGTTTATCTCGGTCTGCTCATCTGTAAAATGGGAATAATAGCACCTACCTCCCAGGGTTGTTGTGAGGATCAAATAGATGACAATTGTAAAGTGCTTAGCACAGTGCCTGGCACATAGTAAATCCTATGTAAAGGTTGACTGTTAGCTATTATATACTTAGATGACAAATTTCTGATAAATGTTTAAAACATGAGACTAGTAGTTAGAAATTAGGAAACAAATTCTAGTCTCAGTTTTACCGGAATGTGACTCAAGATAAGTCACTCAGCTCTGTGCCTTGGTTTTCTCAGGTCAAATAAACATTTATTGGATACCTATGTTCCAGTCTACTATGGGAAATAGTATATCTAATCAGAAAGTGACCCAGTGTGGATTTAATGGATAAGGCATAAGTGTAAAATAAATAGCTACATGAATATATGCATAGTGCATTTCTTAAAAAAAAAAAAATAGCCTGCATTTGAGTTGGCTGCTGAATATCTGCAACTGGGTTCTATTTCGCAAAAGCAAATTTTGTCAGCTTCACAAGTTGTAAGTTTGTATGTGCGCAATCCTAAAGAGCTTTGAAACTAAAGCAGCAGCAGAAAGCCAGTTCAAAATGACATAATGCTCAGAGGTTAGTTTCTAATTAGAAGTAGGTTTTAATTACAGAACTTGGAACTCTGTACTCAATCTCATTTAAATGAGACCCGGGAAAGTTCGCCGTCACTTTATTTTCTCAAAAGTTTCTCTTACAATCAAGAAATACTTATAAAACAAAAAACAAAAAAACAAACATTTCCAATTCTCCACATGGAAGCATGTGAAGAGAAAGAGAAAACAGAAATAAGCAGACACATAGAAAAGCTTTTTGTTGACTTAACTTCTAGCATTCACGTCTGCCAAGTAAGTATGCAAGGAATTAAGATCACCCAGGAGCAAGTCTGAGCTGGGTCTGACCAATGTGTCAGCAGTCCAGCAGCATCGGATAATACGTTCCAGTTTTTGGCCAGGTATGGAGTCAGTGAAGACAGAGAATGTGAGTGGTGGCCGGAGGTTATAGGCCACCACCGCATACAGTATGTATTGGTGGTCACCAGAATAAGGCACTTCCTTTGTGACCATTTGCCAGAGAGTGATGGCAAAAGAATAGATGTCTGCTTTGCCAGTCACTGTCTCTCCTTTGAGAATCTCTGGCGCCCGATGTGTGTATGTACCGCCCAAGTGGCAATGGTGGGCATTCAAGCCCAGCAGATCTTCTATCCTTTGAGAACACCCAAAGTCCCCAATTTTGCAGACCTCTTGCTCCCCGATCAAGATGTTGGCCGGCTTGAGATCTAAGTGGACTATGCCTTGAGAGTGGAGGAAAAGTAGGCCACTAACCACGTCGAGGGAATACTGGAGGCATCTTCCCAGATCCAAGGGCTCCTCGACTCTGTACTCCTGGTCGTCGGGTGCGGAGCTAGCCCCATAGATGACGTCGTGCAGGGTGGTGTGGCCCCCATACTCCATAATGATGGTCCCCAGGCTGTTGTAACCCGCAGGAGTGCAAGTGCTGGCGGCCACGACGCGCACCACATTTTTATGGCACAGTCTGGCGACGTTGAGCTCGGCCCAGAAGCTCTGTCGGGAAGCTAGCCGGTTCTTGCTGCACTTCTTCACTTGCTTTATCGCGACGGTAAGCCCTCGGTAGGTGCCCTTATAGACAGAGCCAAACCCTCCAGTCCCCACCTTCTGCAGGAAACATATCTGCTCCCAGTCAATGGAGCACCAGGCCAGCCTCTGGGGCAGTCGCCGAGCCCTTGGGGAAGGAGTGCCCTCTAAAAAGAGTTTCCCCCCGTTCCCCGGGAGCTCCAGGGGGCTGCTGCAAGGCCGCAAGTCCACCGAGGGAGAAAATTCTCTGGGAAAGAAACAGGTTAGGGGGACGGGTGAAGGCATCGGGCACTTTAAGGTGGGGACCAGATCCCTTGGATGGAGAAAGAGAGAAAAAGGGCCAAACGAGCCTCAAAAAGTGACCACTCACCCTGATACATCACTACCTCTTTATTCTCTTCCTTCATTTCCCCTTCTTCCGCGCCCCCCCCACCCAACAAATAAGCTACATCTGTTGCTGATAGGATTTTATCAGATGAAAAAGAAAAATCTTTGAATGTAGGCAAAAACAATCACTTTCAGGTTAAAGTGTTTATCTCAATCACATGACTCAAGTTCTTATATTAAAAAAAAATTCCTAAGAAGAGTTCATAACATAAGGGGCACATGCCCCTGCAGCTCACCTTATAGCGTGTTCCCTTTTCTATTATGCCCCTAATTAAAAAGAAGTTTTTTTCCCCCAAGTGTCATCAGCTGAAATCCATTCTTAGACTACATAGACCACAACAATGAAATGAAATTATTTCACACTTTTCAAGCTAGAGTGATTGTCAATGTTTGTTTCCAGCTGCATTAAATAACTTCCAGCAGTTACTGGCAGAAATAGTTGAAATAAGAGCAGCACACATTTGTTTAACTTATTAAAGGAACAATTAGGTGCAATATTCAGCAGTAAAGAATTGCAATGTTAATGTAATTGATACAGACAAAATCACTGGTACCCATAAGTCAAGGCTCTCTCCCCTATGAGGAAAAAGTCAAGGCTTTGACATTCCATTTGGCATTGAGAGGAAATTAGCAATACTTCTTAGCAACGTATAGAAGTAATTCCTTACAATCCTTCTAACCTTCCATAGCAATTCGGCCCAACCAGTGAGTTCACTAGCAAGACAGATTCTAGACAAATGAATTACAGAAGTCTTGTAGTAAAATTGGCAACAATAGGGGAAACAGTAAAGAATAAAGTCATAGTCATGACTTCAAATAATGGCAAATATACAGTAGAAAGCAGAAGAAAAGGTTTAAGTAAAAAAAAAAGTTTGCATTATCTCTGATATTTATGTAGAACAAATGCATGAAATACAATACAAGGTGTCAGAAATCATTCATTCACACAATTCTCTCATACATAAAACAAATAATTGTTAAATCATTGATACCAAATAATTGGAAAAAATTTTTTCCACCTGCTTTATGAAAACACCAAGTTCAGTATTATTTCGTTTTGGAAAACAAAACTTATGGAGATGGTCAGAGCCTAGATTTGGAATCAAAAGCTCCACCTTCCACTTCTGAGTTAGGTCACTTAGCCAGCCTGCTTGGAGTATTTATATGTGTTGTAAAGGTACAAGTTTATGGTGAGCATTTATACTTCCATGTCTATATCTGAATTCCTTTTCCATGAAGCCTTCTTTTATCCTCCTAGAAAGGAGAGTGATCCCTTACTTTCCTGACCTCTCCAAGAACTTTATTTATACCTATCATGAACCTATATAATTCTACTTTGGATTATAGTTTGTGTGTGTGTGTGTGTGTGTGTGTGTGTGTGTGTGTGTGTGTGTATCTCTATCTTGTGGTAAAGTCCCAAGAGTGGGCTCAGGGTCTCTGCCTTATATCACTGAAGAGCCTAACACATTATTAGCGCATAGTCAATATATCAAGGATCTGTGATTTCATGGTGTAAAACATATGAGCCCCTCATTAAATGGTTGTTGAATTGAATAATAATAAACACCTTGGATGGGCAGCTAGGTGGCAAGTGGATAGTGGACTAAGCCTGGAATCAGAAAGATTTAACTTTCTGAGTTCAAATTTGGCCTCAGACACTTACTAGCTGTGTGACCCTAGGAAAGTCACTTAACCCTATTTGCCTCAGTTTCCTCAACAGTAAAATGAGCTGGAGAAAGAAATGGCAAACTGCACCAGTATCTTTGTCAAGAAAACCCCAAGTGGGGGGTCACAAAGAATCGGGCACAACTGACTTGAAGTCCTCCCAGCCCTAGAGTGTGATTTCTGTGTTTGAGTATGCTCCTAACTTATTATGTGAGTTTAACTAAATCACATTATTTCCGTGGGCCTTAAACTCACCACTTATTCAAAACAATGGAGATAATTCAATATAGTAAAAATCTAATTGATTTGAAACACATGGAGATTTTACCCAAATTAATAAAACCATATATTATTTAAAAAGAAATGTAGTTTTTTTTTCAAATACCACATATACTATAAACTATAAAATAAATGGATGCCAATGAATAGTATTTCCTCATTTAAAAAGTTAGTTTATCATAGGTCTCCACCATATAATAGTACGTGTCCTGCAAAGCATTTTCATGAGAAGCAGCATGGGATAGAAAACTGGCCTCTAGGGTTGCTTTGTGGATGTAAGCCAATCACTTCCTCCTTTGGTGCCCTCAGGGAACTTTCTATGACCTCCAACTTGCAGAAAAGGTACTGGTCTGCAATTGGTAAAGGAAGTCCCTCGCTGGGAAATCCATCCTTATACTGATAAAATTACAGGTCTAATTAAAACAAAATACTGCATGACACAGTATAACATTATAATATATTATTATCCCCGTAGAGAAATGGAGGCTCTGAAAAATTGGGTAAATTCCTTGCTCAACATAACACAAGCCAATAAGCATCTAAGGTAAGCACCCAAACCACTATACCAGCGCTCTTCAGTGGCAGATCTAACTAAGGACACATTGCAAACTTTTTACTCAATTAAAAAAAAAAAAGCCTTCACAGTGGATTCAGAATGGAGAAGTTGGGTGTGACTAGGAGGAGCTTCACTAAAGAATTTTTAAAATTTGTTACTGAGTTCTCAGGAGTATTGTGAACTTTAGCAGAGTAGTAGATATAAAATGCTTTAGAATCCTTGGTATAATGCTCCCTTCCTGCCCCAAATCCATCCACCTCTACTTAGTTTAATGGAGTGCCTGGCTGAAAGGCAGGACTGGTATTGTCATGCATTTTATATGGTTCATCCATTCAACAAATATTCACTAAGAATCTATCTGTGAAAGGCAGCATAGCTAGGGTAAAGAGAAGTGGCCTGGGGAAACCACAAAGATGTATGTCCAAGTACAACCTCTGACTCTGTGACACCTGGGAAGTGAATTCATTTAACCTCCCAATGTTCTAGGTAAATGTCTCAACCTATAAGTTTCAGAGAAGGTATCAAAGTGGGAGTTTCCTCACCTTTAGGCAGATTCCCTGTAACAATGAAATCACAGGCCCATTCCCTCTCCTTGTATAAAAGATGTACTAAATATTGTAGGGGATGCAAAGAAAAATATATATATAACATATAATATATAACAAAATATTATTGTGTTATTCCTAAAAGCTAGTAAAAAGGAAGCGCTATTCCCTGTCTTTGTCCTTAAGCTTACAGTTTAGTTGGGAAAATGAGAAGAATATATGTGTAATACATATGTATATATATATATATTTATGTGTGTGTATATATATGTGTGTTGATGAGTTGTTTCAGTCATGCTTGATTCTCTCTAACCCCATTTGGGATTTTCTTGGCAAAGATACTGGAGTGGTGTGCCATTTCCTTCTCCTGCTCATTTTACAGATAAGAAACTGAGGCAAATAGGGTTAAGTTATTTGTCCAGGGTCACACAGTTAGTAAGTGTCTGAGGCACGATTTGAACTCAGGTTGTCCTGACTTCAGGCCTGGCACTCTATCCACTGCACCACCTAGCGGCCCCATATAATTATATATGACTGCATTACGAAGTAGTATATGATAAGTGTTATAAGGTGATTCAGATATAAGTACCTCAGCAAAGGGGAGATCATGTGGTTTATTGTAGAGCTATCAACCAGGCACCCATTCCGCAACACTCTCTGTTATGGCCAGAACCAGATTAAAATGTAATTGGGAAATATTTAACAAAATAAATAAAGACACAATAAAACATAGATAATATTAATGTGTGGTTTTCTAAGTTGATGCATACCAGGCAGGGATCCTTTGTGCCTTCAGTAGTCCCATTTCTATTTGAGGTTGACTGGTTAGTAGAAGGATACCTGGAATTTGGGTCCCAGCTCTCATGCTTACTTCCAGAGTCACTTGAGGCAAATCAATTAATTTCTCCAAGTCATTTTTTTATCTGTAAAATGGGAATGTGCACTACTTATCTGATAGGATAGTTCTGAGAAAAGCACCTTGTAATTTAAAAACAATTAGATAATTGTGAACTTTCATTATTTTATTAAGCTGAGATAGTTAAGGAAGGCTTGAGAGGAGGTAGGATTCCAGTGATGGGAAGCACATTTTAAGAGGGACATTAACAAGCTGGAATTCGTGTAGAGGAAAACAACCAACAAGGTGAAGGGACTGGAGGCCATAGCATACATGGAGTGGTTGAAAGAACTGGAGGAAATTTACTTTAGAGAAGGAGCATAACAGCTATCTTCAAATATTCAAAATCCGATCAGGTAGAAGAGGAATTCTACTTGAAAGAAGGGACTGTCAGCACTTAGCAAAGTTCTTTGCACATAGTAAGCACTTAGTAAATGCTTCATTCATTCACTTTGTTTTGCTTGAGTCCAGGAAACAGATGTAAAAGCATTTGGTGGAAATTGCATGGAGAAAGAATTTTGCTCAATGTAAGGAAAAGCCCCACAAACATCCCAGTAAAGCTAATGCAACGGAAGGAATAATGATGAAAACCAAAAAGAACTAGCCATAAGCTCCTCTAACCAGTCCTGGACTATACAAAAGGACTTTTAGAAACCTGCACAGGCCTTGAGCAGAGATGAGCTGGGGTAAGAGGAAGGCATAACACGCAGGCAGCCTGGACCCACCTCAGGAGATAATGCAAGGAATCACAAGGCCCAGGGCCTGAAGCATAGCAGAAGATAGGGTCCAGTCAGGGTATCCGATTGACAATAGGAGAAAGAGCCAAGATAAAATCAGGACCCTGGTGTCACAGCATTCCTTGAGTCACAAAAGGGATTATTCAGGGTCAGATCAGAATCCAGGCAGCTTGTACCCAATCAAGAACCCTGGCAGCCCAGGCTCAGGAGGAGACAGGGATAGACCAGTGCCCTGGCAGTCAATTACCTGAACCTTAGTAGGAAAAATGACCTGGGAAGCAAAGCTGGAGGCCTGCTACCAGTATAATTGACACTTAGATGGGGCCTATGGGGGTGGTGAGATGAGTCAGAGCAAGAAGTGGAGCCAGCTCTGGGGTTGAAGCCTATGTAAGAAGAATACAGAGATGGGACTGAGGCCAAAACCCAAATCAAACCACTGGGAGACTGAGCCCAAACCCAGGAAGTCCTACAGAGAGGGCCTAGCCTCAGCCGTTATGTTCAGGATGAAGCAGGGCTTCCTTACACCATCCAAGAGTAAAAAGATGGAGATGAGTCTGACCCAAGCACAAAACCCTCCTTCAACAAATGAGCCTGGAAATATGATTAAACAGAAGAAAATGCCAAACACAATGAAGAAATACTATGGATTAAGAAAAAAAAAAAACAAGAAGTAAACTCAGAAGAAGAGAGTAATTCTGTAACAAAAACACTTGGAAAAAAGAGGTACAAAATGTAAGGTTAAATCAAATGAGAGGGAGGGTGGAAAGGAGGAGGAAAATTAACAGCTTAGAACACAAAATGGTGAACCTTGCCCAAGTAATAGACTCTCTGAAAATGGATGAAGGCCAAATAGAAAACAATGACTCTGAGAAAAAATAAGAAATATTGAAACAAAATAAAAAGATTGGGGGGGGAGAATAAAATTTAAGGTATACCCTGAAACACCTGACCAGGGATACAGGCCTTCTTATCAGTCTCCCTCTAAAGTCTCTCCTCACTTCTATCCATCCTCTTTTCAAGATGCCAAAGTGATCTATATCAACCCTCCCTTCTACCTCCATTAAATAAATTCCAGTTGTTCTCTGTCGCATCTAGGATCCAACATAAAATCCAGCTTGACTTTTAAAGTCTTTTTAGTCCCTTTTACATCTTTCCCACCTTCTTACTCTTTATTCCCCTCCACATACCCTACAATCCAGTAATGCTAGTCTTCTCAGCCATTTTCTTAGTTGTCTCCTAATATTATATATGCAATGTATATATACACATGTATACATATAAATACATATATGTGCATATTCAAATATATATATACATATATTTGAATTAGTTCCTTATGTAAATTTGATCTGAAGCATTTACCAAAGAATACATATACACATATATGTTTGTATATATATATATGTGTGTACAAACACATATATATTTGTGTGTATATATCTGTATCTATCTAGCTAGCTAGCTAGCTATGAATTAAAGATATTCCCCAATAGATAAATGGTCAAAGGATGCAAACAGGCAGTTCTCAAAGCAAGAAATTCAATATGAAACCATATGAAAAATGTTCCAAATCTCTAATAACAGCAAAAATTAAAATGAAAACCACATTGAGGTTCTATCTCACATTTATCACATTGGCAAAAATGACAGAACAAGTCAAAGCAGTCAACGAGTATTTATTAAGTGCCTACTATGTGCTAGGCATTATTCTAAGTACTAAGGATAAAAAGAAAGGCAAAAACAATCTCTTTCCTCAAAAAGCTCAAAATTCAATGAGGGAGACAATATACATACAACAAAGACATTTATACAATAATTTGGAGATAATCTTAGAGAAAAGGCATTATCTGGGACTTACAAAGGTTTCTTGCAGAAGGCAGGATTTTAGCTGAGACTTGGGAGCCTTTGGAGTTTTTGAACGGGGGGATGACATGGTCACACCACTTCAGGGAGATCACTGAGTAGAGAATGGATTGGAAGGGGAGAGAAACTTGAGGCAAGGAGACCAACCAGAAGGTTAATCCAGGAGCATACCTCAAGCAGGTGATAAGGGTCTGCACCAGGGTGGTACCATTGTTAGATAAGAGAAGGGGGTATATATGAGAGATGTCATGAAGGTAGAATTGGCAGGACTTGGCGATAGACTGGATACAAGGGGTGGGAGAGTGAGAAGTCAAGAATGACACCAAAAGTTGTGAGCCTTTAAGAAGATAGTGGTGCCCCTGACAGTAATAGTGAAGTTAGGAGAAGAGGAGAGTTTAGGGGGAATGATAACGATTCAGCTTTGAACATGTTGAGCTTAAAAAACTGGAAACATGAAAAAAAAACCCAGGAAGATAATCATTGTTATTAGAACCTATGGGAAAATAGACTCTAATGCTCTATTGGTGGAATTATGAATTGGTCCAATTGTTCTGGAAAGCAATTCCTCGAAAGTCACTAAACTGTGCAAAACTCTTGATCCAACAATACCCTACTTGGCTTTTAGCTCAAAGAGATCAAAGAAATAGGGAAAAGATCAATAGGTATAAAATATTTAAAGCAGTTCTATTTGATGTATCAGATAACTTGAAACTAAGAAATGTCTATCAATTGGGGATGGGTTAAGAAAATTGTGTATTTGAATGTACTGGAATATTATAGTGGTGTAAGAAATTATGAAAGGGATTGTTTCAGAGAAAACTGGGCAGATTTGTATAAACTGTTTCTATGAACTGATGCAGAGTGAAGTGAGCAGATCCTGGAGAACAATTTCCACAATTTTACATACATATGTGTGTGTGTGTGTGTGTGTGTATGTATGTGTAAAAATAACTTAGAAAGACTTAAGAACTCTAATCCATGAGATGATCAACATGATGATTTTTGCATGATGAATACTTCTTGACATAGAGATGATGGACTTAATGTATAAAATAAAATATACATTTTCACATTTTTTAATGTGGGAATTTGTTTTGCTTGACTTACAAAGGTTTTTCTTTTTTGTGTTTTTTTTTAATGGGGGTGAGAGGGTTAGAGGGGCTAATTTCATGGTTGCCCTCTAAATAAGAAAAGAAAGAAAAGAATATTATTGAAGTAATTTTAAACTTATAGAAGAGAAAAAAGGGAAGGCCAGAATGAGGCACAGATAAGCAGCACAATTTTGAAAGCTACATGTTGAATTTATTGTATACTTAAAGGTAAAACCAAGTTGTGTGTAATATTGTTTCATAGTTTCATGTAAAATCCTCCTTTTCTCTTCTACTTTGTACATGAAAATTTTATTTTTTGGGAAGTTCAGAATTTTAAAAATTATGATTTAAAAGTAAAAAGAAGGGTGTGTGTCTCTGTAGAGGCATTCTTTGCTTTGGGTGTGACTGAATTAACTACTCAGAGGTGGCTTAACTGTGAACAAAAAGTACAGCTCCCTGATTTGGTATCTTAACCTAAATACTGTAATATGTTTGATTACATGCTGAATTCACCTGCAGTATCAGGACTAAAAATGATCCAGACTGTAGATTCCACATATGGTCTGTGGAGAGCTGGGCTACCATAAAGTAATCTTTATATTTCTAGACCAGGTAATTCACATATTGTGAGAGAAATTTATGTGGACCAAGAAGCTTCCCTAAGGAAATAAATTAAGGTAAAGAACACAGGGATGAAGCATCTGCAAAAGAGAGGCATGCTGGAAGAGGGTCACTACATGGGAGAAAAGGAGTTCCAGTATCAAACAAAACTTCCCCAATGAATTGTTCATTGTACTGGGAATACTATACTGATTGTAGGATTTGAGACTAGTAAATAGTCCAATATTTTTGTAATTGTTCCTTTTGAAATTTTTTAATTTCACTTTTTTACTTTCATGTTTATTCTCATCCCATTAAGTTTTGTTTCTTTAATTTCTTTTGGGATATCTTTTTCTTCTAAGCCATCTCTTCTGGTTTAGGAACAACTTGTTCCTTTTCATTGAGGCAGCTAGGTGGCGCAGTGGATGGAGCACATAGCCTGGAGTCAGGAAGCCCTAATTTCAAAGCCACCCTCAGACACATAATAGCTGTGACCCTAGGCAAAGCACTTAACCTCTGTCTGCCTCAATTTCCTCAACTGTAAAATAGGGATGTTAATAACACCTACCTCTCAGGGTTGTTGTAAGGATTAAATATTTGTAAAGTGTTTAATATAGTGCCTGGCACATAGTAGGCACTTAATAAATGCCTATTCTCTTCCTTTCTTCAATAGCATCTTAATATGGTGACTCGAATTCATGTATGGGTTGATCAGGCTATGAAAATTACAAGTATGCCTGGGCATGTTGAGAGTTTTGTCGACTAGTATGTGCATATGTCGAGAGAATGTCCATCTAAACCCTTCTGCATTATTTTCTGCAATTTTGAGTACATGCAGGAAAAGTAACTCAGTACTCTTTGGGGAGAACAATCCTTTGTATATTATCTGTCTGCTTAGCCTGAGAATCGCTACTACCTCCACCACCATGCAGATAGAAAGGAAAATGCTTTTTCTTTAGTGGGACCTCTATCTCTCAAGTGCTTTTTGTGTTTTTTTTTTTAATGGGGGTGAGAGGGTTAGAGGGGCTAATTTCATGGTTGCCCTCTAAATAAGAAAAGAAAGAAAAAAATATTATTGAAGTAATTTTAAACTTATAGAAGAGAAAAAAGGGAAGGCCAGAATGAGGCACAGATAAGCAGCACAATTTTGAAAGCTACATGTTGAATTTATTGTATACTTAAAGGTAAAACCAAGCTGCTTTTTTTGGATATGCATGTCTTCTAGAGCTTGAGTAGTTTCTTAAAAGTAGATTTGTATTGATTGATTTTGCTTATACATAGCTTAAATTGTCTCCTGTTTACAGGTTTTTATGAAGTAGACTCAATGTGAAGATTTGAACCCCTTGACTTGCATGATTTATGGGGTTTTCTGGATCAAATGAGATAACCATTTCTAATGATCACTTGGGCTCCAAGGGAAGAGAGAGAAAAAGGGTTTCTCCACCACAGTTTTAGAAATAAATGCTTTATTGATGCTTTTAAAATGTAATTGTTATTTCCCAGTTCCTCCTTAAGAACCTTCTTTTGTAACAAAGAAGTACTAGGTTAAACGAAACAGGCACATTGACTGTGTCTCACTTATGTATTGTTGTTAAGTCATTTGAGTTATCTCTGACCCTTTGTGACCCCATTTAGGGTTTTCTTGGCAAAGATACTGGAGTGGTTTGCCATTTCCTACTTCAGCTCACTTCACAGATGAAGAAACTGAGGTAAATAGGATTATACCTATTTATTAATAAAGCTGCCTTTGATTACATACTGGTAATTATGCTTTGTGAGAAGTTCTATCACACTTTCCATTAGCACAATTATTCTAGGATTCCTGGTGGTGCATTAAGCCAGGAGGAGTGGGACACCCTTATGATTTTTCATCTCTGACAAAAAATTACATGTTCATCCCCTAAATGGGCTGTCTTACGGAGATTAAAAAGCCCGTTAGTTAAATATGAGGTTGGCAGGACAAATTAACAAGAATCTGAGAGAGTACAGACGGAAGGAGGGGACATAGAATCATCCTTTTGGGGGAACCTGTGATTTCATTGATTATGAGAACTCCTGTTGAAAATCTCTCATTATAGATGACAACTATCTGCACTTTATAATCTTAGAGAATTGCTTAAAGCACCAGGTGCCTGTAGTCACAGCAAGTATGGTAGGACTTGAACCCAAGTCTTGGGTTGGACTTGGAGGTTGGCACTCTGTCCATCAGACCACACTGACTCTAGATTCGTACTTACAAAAAGTGAATCCTCTCCATTCCTTGCCTTCGGGTTACTTTTTAAAACATTCCAGTTATTTCACATGTACGTTATATTTTGACTCACTAATTTTATTTTGAGCTCCTTGACAAAAGATGCTGTCATTTTATTAGTTTGTTAACTTCCTCATAGCACTCTCTGTAAGTATGCTTACTGGCCCAAACCACAAACAAAAAGCATTATTTGAATATTGAGCAACTCCACTGTGGCAGGTGCAACATGAAGAAAATGCTCTCCTTTTTTAAGTGGAAACATAATCTACATAAACAAGGAAGGCATTCCACACTTTCCTTTTATTAGGAATATTGATTTGGTAAGCATCTATTGTGTACTCTTAGGGTTGAATAGCAGTAAATTACATTTTTGGAATGCCTAGTAAAGAAGGGACATTAAACTTAATATCCAATACATTCCATGGCAAAAGAAGTTCTTAAAAATCAGTCTTTTGCTAAGTGTTCTAAATGCAAAATTATGTGTTGTAAAAAAATTATCCTCTTGACTGGCCATAGCTCTGAAACAGTCTTGAGACAGAATAATAGATAGCTCATATTTACATATAATAATAGCTCATATTTACATATATCTTTAAAGTATACAAAATGTTTTTCCTCGCAATTGTACAGTGAAAAATATTGTATGAGTAAATTGAATCTCAGAGAGAGAGCAGACTCCTCCTCCTGCTGTTAGAAAATGTTAGAGCCAGAATTTGAACCCAGGTCTTCCAACTCTGAAACTAGTGCTTCCTCCACTATGCTAGGTTCTTGTCGAAATATCTTTATTTTTAGTACAAAGCATACAAAATTGCACGCTTAAAGTTTTGACATGCTTAAAGTGAAACAAAGTACTGATGAAAATACGATGCTTTTGACATATATATATATATATATGCATATATATACAAATATTATCCTAAGTTAGATTTGTCAATTCTCAAACAGCTTAAAGGATAAGATGTGTATATATACAATTTTATATATAATATGTACATATATATGTGTGTGTACATATATATAAGGTATTGGGGATTTTTTCCCCATTAAGAATCTAACAATGCTCTCTCTCTTCCTCTCTTTGTTTCCCCCTTTTTTGTTTGTTTTTTCTTTCTTGTGGTTTCTCCCATTGGTTCTAATTCTTCTTTACAACATGACTAATGTGAAAATAGATTAAATATGAATATATATGCAGAGCCTATATCAAATTGCATGCCATCTTGGGGTGGGGGCAGAGGAGAGATGGGGAGAAAATTTAGAACTCAAAATCTTATGGAAGTGAATGTTGCATAAATACATAATATAATACATAAATAAATTTAATAAAAGAATCTTACAAAATGTTTCTCCTTTCTAGCAATACTTCAGCATTAATGATTAAGATCTGATTTGGGACCTCTATGTTAAGTTTTAGACATTTCTGTCCTCATTCCTCTAACCACAGCCATTATAACCACTAGATGTTAGCACTACTTAACAGAACAGAATGACTTTCTGATTAAAGTGCTGTGAACCACCAAAGTTGTCCTTGTAGGAGTGTGGCTATGGATTGATAGCTGGGGAAGAAAATCAGTCCTGCCCTGCTCAGATTTCTTTCTGAATAAGGAAAAATGCTTTAGCTGATTAAGAATAGCTTGTGAGAGGGACCTTTGTAGGAACATAATGCTTGCTGATCAGGCAAGAAGATGAGGAGGACTAAAGAATCATACAATATCAATTGAAAGAGGCATTTTAGCTCATTCAGCCCAACTTCCCCATTTTGCAAATGAGGAACTGAGGCTGAGAGTTAACATGACTTGCTTAAGATCACACAGATGACAAGTGCCAAAACCAGAATCTTCACACACATCCTCAGATTCCAAGTGCAGCATGATTTCCATTGTACTATAACTGACTGTTGAGCTTTGCAGTGAGTGTGGTGATCATGTAGCACAGCAAAGGCCATAGAAAAGGCAGCTAGGTGGCACAGTGGATAGTTTGGGGCCTGCAGCCAGAAAGACTCATCTTTATTAGTTCAAATGTGGCCTCTTACTTACTGGCTGCATGACCCTGACCAAGTCACTTAACCCTGTTTGCTTCAGTTCTTCATCTATAAAATGAGCTGGAGAAGAAAATGGCAGACCATTCTGATATCTTTGCCAAGAAAACCCCAAATGGGGTCACAAAGAGTCGGACGGGACTTAAAAACAATTGAACAACAACAACAAAAATCATAAAGGTGGGGAAATCAGTCTGCCAGACATGTTTCATTTTGTTGATCTTTCTGTTAAGTACTGCTCCCCCAGCTACTCCCCACCCCTAGTTAGCCCACTTAAGGGGAAAAAATTGATATAGATCTTTGAATGGGAAGCATACTCAGGATTCCTGTGAAGCTTTAGTAATGGGTTTCACACTATTTTTATCAAATGAACAGCCTTCATTTTTCTATTTTGTTATTTCAGAATAATGAATGGATTGATGAAGCATTTACTAAGCACTTACTATGTGCAAATCACTGAACTGAGGGCTGGGCATACAAATAGAAAAGACAGGCCCTGCTCTCAAAGAGCTTCCATTCTAATGGGGGAGACAAAACATATGGAAGGTTTCAACTGCAAGTCAGATGGAAAGGTCCCATGGTTCTTCATGTAGAACAGCAAAGTGGATATTAATATCTCTTCTTTAATGTCATTTCTATTAAGAAAATCATATCAATTTCTATGTTGAACCATTTAATACTAGGTTATGAGCACTGCTATTCAAAAGGCTCTTGGGTTCAAGGTTCTGGGCTATCTCCATCAAGATCTAAGGGGAGTTGATGGGCAAGATGATGGTTTGACCTGCCTGATGTCCGTTCCTCAGGGTGCCTTTCTGCCTCAGCTAGGCTGGCTTGCTTAGCTAGCCTAGTGAATAGAAATTGGTTGGCAATTGGTAGGGATGGCTCATCCTTTGTCCACAGGAGTTGCCTCCCCAGACAATGACCATGAGGGTTGGGCTAGAAGCAGGACCAGTGCAGGGGACAGAGAAAGGTGGGGAGGGGTACACTGCAACCTACAGGGCTTCCCTGAATTCTTAGAGTTATTGGATATAAATTTTTAAGGAACAACGTGGTGTTCTGGAAAGTGTAGTGGGTTTGCATTCAGAAGATCTAGGTTAAAATCCTGGCTCTGCTGCTTATTAGCTATATCACTAAGACTGGGCAAGTCCCTTAGCATCTCTGAGACTCAGTGTCCTTATCTGTAAAATGAAAATAACATCTGTACATCTACTTCAAATAACATCTACCTCAAAAGGCTATTGTAAGGATACATTGCAATAAAGCATACAGAGGTCTTTTCAGAACCTAAAGGGCTATGTAAATAAATGTTATTGTCATCTTTTTCCCCCTTCATTTTATTTATTTGTATTATATTCTTTTTAAAATGTTTATTTATTTTTAGTTTTCAACATTCACTTTTAAAAGATTTTGAGTTCTAAATTTTTCCCCTCTCCCTCCCCTCCTCCTCCCCAAGACAGCATGTAATTTGATATAGGCTATACATGTACAATCATATTAAACATATTTTCACATTAGTGAGGTTGTAAAAGAAAATCCGAGCAAAAGGGAAAAACCACAGGAAAGAGAAAACAAAAAAAAAAAGAGAGAAAATAGTATGCTTTGATCTGCATTCAGACTCCATAGTTCTTTCTTGGGATGTGGATAACACTTCCCATTGTAAGTCTTTTGAAATTGTCTTAGATCATTACGTTGCTGAGAAGAACTAAGTCTAACAAAGTTGGTCATCTCACAATGTTGCTGTTATTGTGTACAATGTTCTCCTGATTCTGCTCACTTTACTCAGCATCAGTTCATGTTTAAGTCTTTCCAGGTTTTTCTGAAATTCATTCGTTCACCATTTCTTATGGAACGAGAGTATTCCATTACATTCATATTCTACAACTTGTTCAGCCATTGCCCAATTGATGTGCATCCCCTCAATTTCCCATTCTTTGCCACCACAAAAAGAGCTGCTATAAATATTTTTGTACATGTGGGTCCTTTTCCCTTTTTCTATGATCTCTTTGGGATACAGACATAGTTGTGGCCTTGTTGGATCAAAGGGTATGCACAGTTTTACGGCCCTTTGGGCATAGTTCCAAATTGCTCTCCAGAATGGTTAGATCAGTTCAAAACTCCACCAGCTATGCATTAGTGTTCCAACTTTCCCACATCTTCTTCCATATTTATCATTTTCCTTTTTTGTCATATTAGCCAATCTGATAAGTGTGATGTGGTACCTCAGAGTTGTTTTAATTTGCATTTCTCTAATCAATAGTGATTTAGAGCTTTTTTTCATATGACTATAGACAGCTTTAATTTCTTCATCTGAAAACTGCCTGTTCATATCCTTTGACCATTTATCAATTGGGGAATGACTTGTATTCTTATAAATTTTAGAAATGAAGCCTTTATCACAGACACTGGCTATCAAAATAGTTTCCCAGCTTCCTGCTTCCCTTCTAATTTTGGCTTTGTTTGTGCAAAAACTTTTTAACTTAATGTAATCAAAATTATCCATTATTGTCATCTTTATTGATATGGGCAGCTAGGTGCTGGGCCTGGAGTCAGGAAAACCCTAATACAAATTTGGCCTCAGATGCTTACTAGTTGTATAACGCTGGGCTTCAGTTTCCTCATCTGCAAAATGAGGGGGAGAAGGAAATGGCGAACCATTCCAGTATCCTTGTCAAGAAAACCCCAAATAGGGTCATGGAGAGTTGACTGTGACTGAAAATGACTAAACAACAACATCTTTGCTGATTTTTGAGTAGTCATAATTCCCAAAGATTCATGTGAACTCCTACTTAATCTCTGAGCCTTTACTTTCTTGTCTGTAAAATGAGGTTTGCATTCTCTACCTCATAGGATCATTGGGAGGATCAAATGATCCTCAAGGATCAAGTTACCAAAGCTTAAAACTGAGCTAGCGTTTTGGAACATCCTATCTATGTGAAGTACATTGACAGCACACTGGATATTACTTAGTAAGAAACTGGGGACTCTGCATGCTGTTAACACTGTGAACAAATCTGTAATCTAAAATGGTACAAATCTGCAAAGGATCTGTTCTTCATATGTGCATTTCACAAATTTTTGTTTATTTTCATAGTCATAGCAATTATGTGTCCTCAAGCTAGCTCCATTTAAATCTGCTAAAAAGGTCTCCCCAAAAGGGGGAATAAAAAAAGTACTCAATGTACAATATAAATCAGATATGGGACAGGTATTTTATTCCTACACACAAAAGAAATGCTAAACATAAAAGAACTACAATATGCACTGAACTTAAAAACAGGATTCAACAAGTTAACTTATACCTGTTGTGACAATCTGCTGGGAGGCTGATACTTATACTTCATCAGAATGTGAAGAAGTTTGTAGGACTGATGATTAGCTATCTTAAATAGCATCTCAGCTCTGCATTGTTTCACCTAATATCCCTATCTTCTTACATGTCAGGAGAGGGGTTTGGTCTCCATTTATAAGTAGTCATCTTGAAGGAACTCCTCTTGCCATCAATCATATTCACTCAATGGACCTAGGATTTCTGCATGTCTCAAGCTCAGAAGGTCCCTTCCAAGCCTTGACACATCCACTTTGCAGTTAATGTTCATTTTCCTACTCAGGAATGAAAACACAAAGAAGAAAGGGCAGACAGGTACCCAGGCAAAGCTCATCTGGAGGAGTCCCTTTACTCTAACTGCCATGTGTGAAGGGTTACCATGATCCTGTGGTAGGGAAGGGCCAGTTATGGAATTGCATGGTGCCCACTGGAGGGCTGAAGGAAGAGAGAGCCTGTGGGAAGCCATCTCTCTTTTTTACTCATGTAGCTTCTCACCTCCATACTACTGTGAAGGCGGTGGTGGGGGCGGGGGGGTGGAGACCAAGGGATCACTCAGAGTTTTCTGCATCATACCAAAGTAACAAGTCTTTTTAGCACTGAGTCACCACGTGGCCTGAAGCATCCAAGTTTGTCATTCCCAAAAGACTCACGTGCAGAGTCACCATGGAAATTTCCAGGGAAGCATTGGGTGCATGCACCTTGAAATGGCCCTTTTAGGCCAATTCACCTTCTAACACAAATATAAGTAGCAGCATTATTTACTCTCTATTGCTATAGTCTACTAATTTTAAAAAGAAATTTGATTGCTTAAAATGGAATGTTTTCCTACTTTCTAGTCTTAATCTTCAAAGAACACAAAACACCTGATTGAAGAACCAAAGAATAGCTTTCCAATCCCAAAACAAAGACACCCAGAACAAAGAAGAGCAGAAGAAAACTCCATACTTATGCTGTTATGGCACTTAATAGTCTGCAAACATTTTTTGATCAACATTAGGAAGTCTTATGACAGCCTTGAGAGGTATATGAGTAAGCTCCACTTTATTGGTGAGAAAACTGAAGAATGAATGATTCATTTTATCCAAATTCACACAAGGTGGCAAAGGCAACATCAGAATTCATAAGGCAACTTGTAGCTCGTCTTTGAGTCATGTGACTTTTTAAGGTATTTATTGCAGTGAGCTCAAGAAATACTAGAGCTTTGTGGTTTTTTTTTTCTGGTTACCCACATTTTTTTTTTAAATAAATTGTCTTTTTGACTATTACAGTCATTATCACTCTATTTATTTTGTTTGAAAAGGGGGGGGGGCGTTTCTGATAGCTTATATTTCCAAAGGCAAAAAACTAGTCATTAGGGAAGCCCCAAAAGTCATCCTCTGATGGGACCAGGGTTCTCTCTTCACCCCTCAACCTGGGTTCCTCTAATTTTTCCCTGAAAGGCAACAAAGCTATCCCCAGGCCTTGACTGACACAGGAGTTAAGGCTCAAGTTTCAGCTCCCTTGACACTGCTTCCTCATAGCCTCTGACCATTTTTGAGGTGGTTCCCTGTTGACCTTAGGGCATAAAAAAAAGATCCACCAGGTTTGGGGCCCTTCAGACTTCGCAGAAGTCCCAAGACCAAGAAAGTTACTACACCCTGCTGATCAGGTGCCTTTTTACATGGAGGGAGAAAAAGTCTTATCTACCCAAACTAAGTGCCTCAGTATCCTTGTTGACTATCCTTATCCTTCCCATTTGATGACAAAGTAAACCTTTTGTTAATTTTTGAATGATCTATGAGTGCCTTACATGGTCCCATCATTGAATTGGGGTACCAGCCTGAGTCAGACCCACCTCTAACAAATCTCTAGTCATCACCAAGGTATTATAATATATAGGATATTATGATCCCAGTATTAAGCCCTACTCCAAACGGTTGACTAATTCACACTTCCACCAATAATGCATTAGCAAACCTAACCTACATCCCCTCTAGCATTCATCATTTTCCATTTTTTTTGTCATCTTAGTTAATCTGATGGGTGTGAGGTGGTACCTCAGATTTTAATTTTTTCATATGACTATGGATAGCTTTGATTTCTTTCTCTGAAAACTGCTTATTCATATGTTTTGACCATTCATCAATTGGAGAATGGTTTATTTTTATAAATTCAATTCATTTCCCTATACTTTAGAAATAAGACCTTTATCAGAGAAACTGGCTGAAAAGATTTCTTTTACCAATTTTTTTTCTTTCCTTCTAATTTTAGCTGCATTGGTCTTGTCTGTATAAAACCTTTTTAATTTTATGTAATGAAAATTATCTATTTTATTTCCTGTGAACCTCTCTATCTCTTGTTTGATCATGAACTCTTCCATTAACAGTAGATTTAACAGGAAATTTCTTCCATGCACCACTTTTTGTTTATTATATCACAACTTATGTCTAAAACCATATACCTATTTTGATTTTATCTTGGTATATGGTATGAGATGCTGGTCTGTTCCTAGTTTCTGCCAGACTACTTTCCAGTTTTCCCAGCAGTTTTTGTAAAATAGTGACTTCTTGTCCCAATAGCTAGAATCAAAGAGGTCTGTCAAACATTAGGTTACTGTGCTCACTTGCTTCCATATAATGTGTACCTAATTTGTTTCACTGATCAACTTTTCTATTTCTTGCCCAGTACCAAACTGTCTTGATAATTATACCTTTATAGTATAGTTTGAGATCTGATATTGCTACGTTTCCTTCCTTTCCTCTTTTTCATTGATTACCTTGCCTTTTGCTCCTCCAGATGAATTTTGTTATTATTTTTTCTATCTCTATAAAGTAATTCTTTTGCATTTTGACGGGTGTATTACTGAATAAGTAAGTTAACTGAGGTAGCATTGTCTTTTTTATTATATTGGCATGTCCTACCAATGAGCAATTAATATTTCTCCAATTATTTAGATTTGTCTTTACTTGTGTAAAGAGTGTCTTGTAATTGTGTTGATATAGTTCTTATGTGTATCTTGGCATGTAGATTTCCAAGTATTTTATACTATCAGTAGTTATTTTAAATGAAACTTCTCTTTTTATCTCTTCCTGCTGTGTTTTGTTGGTAATATTAGAAATGCTGATAATTTGTGTGGGTTTACTTTAAATCCTACAACTTTGTTGAGGTTGTTAATTGTATTGATGAGTTTTTTAGTTGACCCTCTAAGGTTATCTAAGTAAGCCATCATATCATCTGCCAAAGAGTGATAGTTCTGTTTCCCTATTGCCAGTGTAAAGTAATGCTTATAAGTATTTGCAACAAAATTTGGCTAAAATTTATTTTGCTAAATAAACTAAGCACTGAGAAGGTTAGTGTACTAGAAAGAGGATTGAACTTGGAGTCAAGAAACCTGGATTCAAGTCCTCACATTCACATTTACTAGCTCTATGACTACAGGCAAAGTATTTTTCCTCTCTTAGTCTAAGTTTCCTCATTTGTAAAATGAGGGTGTTGATCCAAATGATTAAGGTCTCTTCAAGACAGAAAAATGTATGACTTTACACATATACGTATACATGTATCTACATATATGTATACATATATATATACACACACACAAAGCATGCAAATAAACATAGGTAGTTGTAAGTTTAACATCAGTTCCAATGGGAAAAGTCCAATTTTAGGAGCTAACGTAGTAAACATTCAATGAATCAGGATCAAAATAACTGAGATGAGAAAGTACATTGTAACTTGAGTTTTTATAAAAACACAAACCTATCTGGACAATGGTTTTTTCCAAGATTCTAGAAAATTTACACAAAATAATAACTCTTAGTGCCTTCAGTGCTCATCCACAGATCCTTCCTAATTCAGTTTCCTCTTTTCTCATATAAAGTCAACCTCGGATTTGGGAAGACCTGTATTCAAGTATCGCCTTTGGCACATATTAGCTGTGTGACCATGAATGAATCATTCAACCTCTCAGTGTTCTAAGCAATTCTGTAACAAAATAAGTCACAGGGGCAGCTAGGTGGTGCAGTGGATAGAGCTCCGGCTTGGAGTCAGGAGGACCTGAGTTCAAATCTGGCCTCAGACACTTGACAGTTACTAGCTGTGTAACCCTGGACAAGTCACTTAACCCCATTGCCTAGCAAAAAACAAAAAACAAAAAAAAATGTAAGTTATAGATGAGCTGCTAATTTGCAGCTCTACGAACAGACAAAAGGAAATTACAGGAGATGCTGTGAAAGTAGAAATGACAAGATTCATCAAAAAATTGGATATGTATGCTGAGTAAAAGTGAAGAATCAAACATGACATTGAGGTTTTGAGTCTGGGTAACTGGGAGGATGGTGGTATCTTCAGCAATAATAGAGAAGTTGGCAAGAAGGTTTTTTTTCGTGGGGGCGATGATTTCTGTTTAGAACATGTTGAGTTTGAGATGCCTATTGGATATCCAGTCTGTGATGCCCCGTAGGTAGTTGGTGATTTGAGATTGAATGTCAGGAAAGAGGTTAGGGAAAGATAAAGAGATCTGAGAATCATCTGTATAGAGATAATGGAACTCCAGGGAATTGAGATCACCAAATGAGATAGTCCTGTTAAGAGGGAAACAAAAGAGTCCCAGGAGAGAGCCTTGGGAAACACTAACAGTTTGTGAATATGATGTGGAAGAAGAGCCAGCAAAAGAAAGCAAGGATCACTCAGACAGATAAGAGAACCAGGTGTGAGAAGTGTCTAGAAAAGCCTGAAAGTGTCTAGAAGAAAAGGGTTGTCAATCGTGTCAAAGGTTGTAGAGAGGTGAAAAAGGAAGAGAATTGTGAAAAGGCCAATCCATTTTATAATTAGGAGACCTTTGGTAAACCTGGCATAGAATCATGATAAAACAATGAAGGGAAACTTCTGCTAGTTTTCTCTCCCTATGTCTCTTTCTCTCCTTTCTCTTCTCTTCTCTTCCCCCTCTCCTATCTCTCCCTTTCCCTTCTCTTCCCCCCTCTCTCTCCATCCTCTCCCCCTATAGGTTTCTCCTTCTCAAAAGCATAGCACCTCACAATTACATGACTTGCCTTAATAATGACTTCATCCTGCAAAAGGTGGAAAGATGAACAAGGGAAATGTAGTCTGAATAGAATTCTTACCAACAAGGAAAAACTGGTTGCTAGAGTTGAAATAAATGAAACCTTGAGAGAAAGTGAACATTCCACCTTAGAATTTGAGTTAGAAGAAAGAAAAGCAGGGCATAGTCTGACATGCACTTTAGATTTTGGGAGAACAGATTTCAAAACGTTCAGAGAAAGGATAATTAGGATCCCATGGCCTAAATTTCTGATGATGCAAAAAGAAACAATTCTGATGAGTGCAAGGAGGAATGTCTAAAGAACGTGATATGGAAGCACATCACGGAGGACTGACTCATCATCAGACTGAGATTTTCAAAAGACGTATAAATGTTGGAAGCAAGGGCTGGTAATGGTAAATGAATGTGTAGCATGGTCTAGCAAGAAGTTTTAGGAGTGCTAAAACTCAGACTGACCTAAGGCTACCAAGGAAAACTAAGGAAAATAATGAGGAAAAAGAGGGCATAAGTTTACTGATGCATATTGTTTTTAATACCAGTTATTTTCTGATCTCTTCCCTATCTTCCCACCATGATCACCTACTCTTGTAACAAAAATAGTTAAACAAAACATACCTAATTAGACATTGCATTTGACAATGAATACAACATGCCACACAATCATCACTTCTCTACTTAGGAGGAGCTATATTTCATCAGCTGTTTCCAAACTAAAATTGAACATTACAATTAATCAGTATTCAAATATCTTTCAGCATTGTTGTCATCTATATTATTATAGTCATTGTGTATTATTCTCCTAGTTCTGCATATATAGCTCTGCATATATGTAAATATATATATCTCAGACGAGGCTACTTTATTCTTACCTATTAGTAATCTATCAGTAACCCTAGGATGCCATGTTTCATTTCTCCCAAGATTCTGTCCCTTTAATAATTTGGCAACCAGTTCTTCTGAATAGGTCAGAATCTTCTCTAGAGTAGCATTTTCCCTTGTTGAAATTAGTGAGTTAAGCAAATGGATAGAATTGATTGATGGATGGGATAATTGGTGACACCAGAGATTGGTCCCAGAATTTAGAGGAAGTAGTTGTTGTGTTGAGTTGTTGTGTTGAAGTGTTGAGACAATGGATAGAAATTGAATGCAGTCAACAAATTATTAAGAGGTGAAAACTTTTAACCAGGTTAACTTTTAACCAAGTGCTTGAAGTTAAAATGTAAACATCTACAGGTACATTCAAGAACCAAGGCTGGAAATTTCAACCACTGTGGAAAATAGGGTAATCCACTGTGCAATGACTAACATTAAGTATACAATGATTTATTTCTGCTGTAGTTGAGAGACTATTATTTCTGTTCCAAGTGTAGGCTGATCTTCCTCCTATCGGAGAGACTGAAAGAATGCCTCTCCACAGTCCAGGTTGCTAGGAAGAATAAAGGTCTCCTAAAGGAAACATTCAAGGCTTCATTGGGAAAAAATTGTAGTGTGGTAGGGGAATCTGAGAAAGTGGAGGAGGGGAAGGAGACCTGACTATTATCAGGATGATGGAGGATAGAAAACGATTCTATCAAACAGAAAGGAAGTCAAAGGAAAGCTGTACAATTAGATCTCACAGACAAATTTGAAGCTCTTCCTGAATAGGAGAGAAGTGGATGTATCTGTATGCATTTGAAGAATGCATTTGCAAGATTTCTTGCAATTTTAATCAAAAGCTTTAAACTAAAAAGGATGGGGGAAGAAGAAGGCTGCCCAAGCATAATACCATAGGATAAGGATATTTAACATTTTTGTTTCATGGACCTCTTTGTTAGTCTAGTAAAATATATGAATCACTTCTTACAATGTTTTTGTGTGCATAAAATAAAATACAGAGGATTATAAAAGAAATCAGTTATGTTGAAATGAAATTATGAAAATATTTTTTAAAAGAGTTCACAGTCCCAGGTGAAGAACCCTGACACAGAGATTAGCCACAAAGAGGGAAAAAATAATAGCTGAGATTGATTGGCTCGTTGTTGTTCTTTATTCTTGAAGAGGACCAAAATGACGTCACTACGTTGGGGTCAAGGTACAGTGTGTCCAACTGTGGCTGATCAAACCAACACATGCTCTCCCACAGGTCAGGCACAAATAATCTCTATGAACATTTAGAGTGGAGATGTCTCTAAGTCTGGACATCTCATGTTTCTTTTGAGCTACTGCAATTCTGCTTTGCTCATACAGCATAGCACCTTCTTTGATACAGGCACACCATACTGGGTGGTCCTTTACCAGTGTCTCCCATGTCTCACAATTGGTTCCAAAGTTCTTTACAGAGACCTTAAGAGTGTCCTCATATCGCTTCTTCTGACCTCCATGCTTTTGGCATTCCAACAATGTGGTCAGTCCAGTAGAGTTGTACTCTCTACATTAGAAATTGAATGCCTGGCAGTTTAGCTTGAGAAAGGACCTCAGTTTCTGGCACCTCATCTTGCCAGGTATTCTTCAGAATCTTCCTAAGACAATTCAGATGGAAATGATTCAGTCCCCTGGCACGGCACTGGTGTATTGTCCAGGCTTCACAGGCATACAACAATGAGGTCAGCAAAATGGTTCTGTAGACCTTCAACTTGGTAGGCAGTCTAATCTTATACCTCTTCTCTCCTACACTTTCCTTCAGATTCTCTCAAACACCGAGCAAGCTCTGACAATCCAAGTGTCAACCTCATCATCTACGTGTACATCCCTGGACAGTATACTGCCAAGTTAAGCGAACTTAACCACAGCATTCAAAATTTTTCCATTTGCTGTAACCAGTGGTTCCACATATGGATGGTGTGGTGCTGGCTGGTGGAGAACCTCTGTTTTCTTGGTATTAATTGTCAGGCCAAAATGAGCACAAGTGGCAGAGAATCGATCCATACTCAGCCTCAGAGTCTGCAATGAATGCACGATCATTTGCAAACAAAAAAAATTATGCACCAACTCTCCCTCCACTTTAGTCTTGGCTTGTAGCCTTTTGAAGTTAAATAATATACTGTCTGTGTGGTAGCTGATCTTGAAGTCATTTTTCTCATTGAAGATGTCTGACAACATTGCTGAAAACATTGTGCTAAAAAACAGAACCCTGTTTCACCCCACTAATGACTGGAAGCACTGATTATGGAGGACTTGATAAGTTCAGCCCTAGAAGACAGAACTGGAGCAACGGGAGGAAATTGCAAAGAGGCAAATTTAGGCTTGATGTCAGGATAAATTTTCTAATAATGAGAGCTTTCTCAAAGTAGAATGGTTTGCCTCAAAAAGCTGTGGGTTCCCTCTCCTTGGAAGTCTTCAAGTAGAGACTGGATGACCACTGGTTGGATAGTTGGGTATGTTATAGAAGGGATTCCTTTGGGGTATGGGTCAGACAAGGCGGCTGATGAGGTCCCTTCCAACTTTCAAATTCTTTGATTCTCTAATACTTCCATAATATTTCTTGCATCCGTCCCTTCCTTCCACTTGCAGACCCATTCCACTAGTTCAGACTCTATCACCTATTGCCTAGATTACTGTAAGAGTCCTCCGGTTGGTTTCTCTGCTTCCAAGTATTCTACTCACCAATTCATCCATTTACTTTTCAAAATGATCTTTTTAAGACAAAGATCTGACCAGGGCATTAAATGTGAAAACCTTTCAATTACTCCCCTTGTCTACAGAAAAATACAAACGAGTTAGTCTGACATCTAAGGCTCTCCACAAACTTTATTTCACACCCTTACCCTTCGTGCATTCTGCATGCCAACCCAACTAGTGAAGATGATTGAACTCAATACTGATTTTCTTTCACTCTTTGGGGAAAAAAGTTTATTCTATCTGAACTTAACAAACATCGAATAAGATGACTACTTCCACATACAAAACAGAACAGGAAAATTGCACATACCACCTTGAATCTGCACCACATACAGCCTACTTTTCCAGGTATACAAGAAATTCAACATATTATTTTCAAAACTCTCCCACTTGTATTTTTCCTGCTGAGTTTCCTTATCGTCTCATGTTGATATCTTTTAATTTTTTTATCACCAAAAATTTTCCCAGAATCCCTCCCCTTCTCCTGAGAAAAATATCATAAATATTTAAAGAAAAAAGACATCAGTAAAACTGATCAATAAATTGAAAAAGTCAGAAAATAGAGTGTTACACCCATTTACCTCTTGTCTCTGCAAAGATAAAGTTATCTTCTCATATCTCATTTTTGGAGTCAACCTTGTTCTGCATAATTTTGAAACATTTACTTTTGGATGTTTTATGATTTTTTTTGATTTACATTGTTGGAGACATTGCATATTATGTTTTCTTGGCTTTCCTTCACTCTACACCTGAAATTTCAAATAGGTCTTTCCATGTTTCTTTATATTCATCACACTTGTCATTTCTTATAGTACTGTAATATTCCATTGTATTTATGTACCACAATTTATTTAACTATGCCTTAATTGGTGAGCAGCTTTGTTTCCACTTCTTTGCATCCAAAAAAAGTGTTGCTATATATAAGAAATTCTTATCAATGGCTTCCTTGGGGCATGAGCCTACCAGTGGAATCTCTGAGTCAAAAGATATGACAACTTTGTTCACATAATTCCAAATTGCTTTCTACAGTGATTGTACATCTCCAAAAACAATGCACTAGTATGACTATCTTCTGACCCTTTCAAAACTAACTATTCCTATTTTTGTCATCTTTGCTAATTTGCAAGATTTACCTTAGTAAAAACCTCAGCATTATTTTGATTTCCATTTTTCTTTTTATTAGTTATTTGGAACATTCATCTATGTGATTGATCAGTTTGGGGCATTTTCTCTGGCTTTCCCCAAACCTGGAACTCTCTCCCTCTTCTATTATTACTGACTTCTCCGGCTTCCTTTGTCCCAACTAAAATCCCACCTTCTACAAAAAGCCTTCAGTAACCCCTCTTAACTTCTCTGTTAAATATTTTCTTATATTTGCTGGGCCCAGCCATGAGCATTCAATGTTTCTCCAGATATTTAAATTGTTCTTTACTTCTCTAAAGAGTACTTTGTAATTTAATCATATAAGTATTTTGTGAGCTTTGATAGATTGATCTCAAATACTCATCCCATTGTCATATATAATCTTTTTAATGTTGTAGTTTCTTGGCTAAAATTATTTTTTTCATAAGTATCTATTAGGGATGTTGGTGAATAGTTTTCTTTCCCTTATGTGTTTTCCCCTGGTTTAGGGATTAAGATGACATTTGTATCATAGAGCTTGGAAGAATCCCTTTATTTCCTATTTTTGGAATTGCTTCTTCTTTGGATGTTTAGTAGAATTTCCTTGTAAGTCCATCTGGCCTTGCTCTCCTCCTCCCTCCATCCTTTAGGAGCTCATTTATAGATTGTTCACTTTCTTTTTCTGATTTTGGAATATTTAAACAATCTATTTCTTGTTCTGCTAATCTGAACACTTAATATTTCTTAATAAATATTTATCTATTTCATATAAGTTATCCATTTCATTGGCATATAATTCAGTGACAATGTAACAAAAGGTTTGCAAATAGTTTTGAATCATTGCTGACAATTTACTTCACCTTCATTTGATGTGAATTCTTTCATTTTAACATAATTTGGTTTTCCTCTTTTTAAAATCAGACTAGCTAAGCTATATGTCTATTTTATTAATTAAAAAGCTGTTTATAGTTTCATTAATTCAGTAATTCAATCTTTTTTACTTTCAGGATTTCTATTTTTTGTATTTGGTCGAGATTTTTTGATTTGTTGCTTTTCTTGTTCTTTTAGTTGCATTGCCCAATTCACTGGCATATTCTCTCTTTTTGGATAAATAGATTTGGAGATATAAATTCCACCCTATGGATTGCTTTAGTTAAATCTAAAAAGTTTTGTTATGCAACTACTGTCTCATTGTCATTTGTGTTAAATAATTTTTCTAATATTTCTGATTTATTCTTTGATGCAACAATTTTGTTTTAGAATTATACTATTCAGTCCTTGGATTTTTAATCCTTTTATTGAACATAATTTTATTACATTGTGGCCAACAAAGAATGTGATGAACTTCTTTGCTTCTTTGAATGTGTTAGGTTTTTAAGCCCCTATACATTGAACATTTTTGTAAAAGTGCCATGCCCAACTCAAAAATATGTAAAATCCTTTCTGTTACAATTTAGTTATTGCCAGAGATTGATCATATTGAACTTTTCTGAAGTTCTATTTAGTTCCCCTACTTTTTTTCTTACTCATCTTTTTGTTAGATTTGGTGCCTTTAAGGGTAATATAGATAGCCTATTTATTTATGATGTTTATTTTTTTTCTATGAATCTTTCTTTTCAATTGTATTTCTCATAAACAACACATTGATGGATTCTTTCTAATCCATTCAGCAATGCTCTTTCATTTTATTGGTAAGTTCATCCCATTTAAGTTCATAGTTATGGCAGTTGGTTGTATGTTTACTTCCATTCTGCTCACTTGCACATTTTTCTCCTTGCCCTTCATCCTGTTATTTACAAAGAAGAAGGTGGTGAAAGAAGAGTGATCTATAATACGAAGCAATATTTCTGCTCTACTGTTTTCCCTTTGCTCTTCTCTAATCACAATCTTAAAACTCATTTCCCCTTCCCTTTTAATCTTCCCTTCTTGCTTCATTCTCAAACACTAAAGTTTGTTTTGCTTGAGACTAGTTCCTCACTAATCCTACCCTCTTCTTTCTCTGACCAATGTCCCTGTTTAATGTGTTTCTACACCAAGTTCTGTGTGTTTGTGAGAAAAAACAAGTCTGAGAGTGCATTCAACCTTCCTTTATCCAGCTCAGATGAAAATAAGGTTAAAAGAATGCCTATTGCTTCAACACCTTCCTCCGTGTTTGCATACTCTTCATCTCATGAATTACATAACTTCTCTCTGCTTTCTACTTCTTTTTCTTCCATTTTCCATTAGCAGCTCTGCTTGGTTTGAACTCTGCAGAATATCAGGCCCCACCCAGAATAAACTTATCACCTGAAATCTCATCATCATGGTTGAGGCAGTTTTTGATACTCAACACCTCAACTCCTCAGTTGCTTCTCCTCTCTGACTGAAGAGTTAGAGAGTGGTGCACTAAACTCCTCGTGATGCTATCCTTTGAAGGGATCTGAACTTTTCAGGACTTTCCAGGTAACTCTCCACTTTCCATCAGGAGCTCTGCCTGGTTTTGACACCATGGAGTATCATGTCCCCATACAGTCATTTTATCTTTCACCTGCCACAGTGTCTACACAAGCCCTCCTTGATGAATCCTCTTCCTTACGCCTGCAGGCCTCTGGCTGTTTCTCTGTGTCAACCTGGCTTGGGGAAAATAAAAGCATCCATTGTGGTTCCTCCTTGGATTTCCTAATCAATAACTAGGTTTAGTGACTTTCTCAATCTTTGCTGGGGTGGTTATGTGATAGAGCTGGGTTGTATTGCTTTCTCTCACTTCCCCACCTTGCTGAGTGGGTCAAATAATTGTTAAGGTAGATCAAGATTTTATCAGCTACTCTGCTTTTAACAGAGATAGAAAGAGCTCTGGTAGTTCAAATAGTTGAATCCCCAGTCACTCCATGCTGTCTGTGCTTTTTCTAGAAATTCATCTTCCATTTCCTCTTTAAAGCAAGATATTTTGTTGCATACACCCATTGTGATATTGCTTCTGCTTCTCCCTCTATTAATATTAATCTAAAAACTCTCCCCATCATTTCTCATTACTCCTCTGAGCCCCATTAATGGATTTCCTTAAGAAATCATACAGAAATATTATCTCAAATATCCCTTTTTACTAAATCAGCTAACCTAAAGGTCTGCTCTTCAATGATCATTTTCCAGCTATGAGTTACATCTCATCAAATCTCAGAAATATCTATGAGGTAAAATTTACCTTACATTCATATTGTGAGTTTATCTGCAGTTGGCACATATGTACAGGCATTGGAGAACATGAGTTAAATTGTTCCATTTAGATATTATACTTTGAGTTATTGAGCCTCTCTCATTCTTTCCTTTAATCTCTTTAGTATCTGGCTTGGTGGAAGTATTTGCACATTTTTCTTCTGTTAAAATTAATTTAAAGCCTTATTTATCAGATTTACAAGTTTCCATATTTTAAAGTAAAAATTAAATCTTAAAATCAAACTATACTACAATATTTTCCCATCCTCTGCATCCTCACCGCTCCCTCCCAACCAATTAAACCCTCCTTTGTAACAAGAAATTAAACAGGAAAACTGCCCAGATATCTTAAATCCAGAGGATAAAACACAAATTTAAAGATCCCAAAATGAAAACTCTTAGGGATATTATAGCCAAATCCCACAGCTCCCAGGTCAAGGAGAAAATGTTGCAAGTAGCCAGAAAGAAATAATTCAAATATCATGAAGTCATAGTCAGGCTCACGCAATATTTAGCAACTTCGATGTTAAAGGAGCAGAGGGCTTGGAATATGATTCTCTGGAAGGCAAAGAAGCTAAGATTACAAGCAAGAATAACCTAATCAGCAAAACTGAGTATAATCCTTTGGAGGAAAAATAGACATTTACTGAATAGAGTGCTTTCAAGCATTCTTGATGAAAAGACCAGAGCTGAACAGAAAAATTGGCATGTGAACACAAGACTCAAGCAGAAAAAAGTAAACATGAAAGAGAAATCATCAGAAACTCAATAAAATTAAACTATTTATATTCCTATATGGGAGATACATGTAACTCCTCAGAACTTTATCATTATTAGAGCAATTAGTCTAGAGGGAGGGCATGGGTATGTTGATATGCTGGGATGATCCAAAATAAAATGAAGGAGTAAGAAAGAGGGATGCATTGGGAGAAAGGAGAAGGGAGAGGTAGAATGAGGAAAGTTACGTCACATAAAAGAGGCATGCAAGGAAGAACTTTTACAGTGGGAAAATGGGAGAGTGGTGGGCAATGCTTCAATGCCATTCTCATTAGAACTGGTTCAAAGAGGGAAGAACATACACACACACACGCTCAATTGGGCATAGAAATCTATCTTCCCCAATGGGGAAATAAGAAGGGAAAGGCATAAAAGAGGGAATGATAAATAAAAGCTCACATTCTAATTTTAGAATGCACATATAAAAGGTTTCAGCATATCAGATAAAAAATTCCCATGGTCCTTAGGGTACAATAGCAAAGCAGATCATAATGCATTTAAAATGTCATTTATCCCACTGATGAAATCATATCAGCTTCTGATATTAAACTATTTAACAATGCCAAGGACTTAGAAGCAGTTGCTAGACTGCATCTTCACGGGGGTGCTGCCTTTCCTATGGCTCTTGGGCTTACCTCTTCATTGGTGGCAGTTGGTCAGGAAGGTGGGTCCCTTTTCCAGAGTTATCACACCCATCAGTAATGGAAAAGGTGCCCAGGTTGGAAGCAAGGCCAGTGGTCTATGGGAAACTGCTATGTCCAAGTTTCTTAGATTCTGGGTCCTGGGCTATGGTGGTCCAGGTGGTGGTGGTAGTTTGACTTGCCTGTCCTATAAGTCATATTTGGTGTGGATTACTGTCCCCTTCTCCACCAGATGACTACAGGGACTGGAATAGAAGCAACACAAACGGTGTGGAGTTTTTTATGCTCTTGGGCTTAGCTATAGTCTCTTTGCTGACTGATTTAAAATTTTTGCACTAATATTCAGTGAGATTAATTTTGCCTTATCACTCCTAAGGTTTAGTTTTAGAACTAAATTTGTCTCACAAAAGTTTGGTAGCATGCTTTATTTCACAATTACTGGTAATAATTTTTATAATAGACACCAATTTCTCTCTTAACAACTGTTTAAATTCATTTTAAAAAGTCTGGGGCAGGGGTTCTCTCTCTTGGGGTAATTCATTTATGTTTTTTTTCTATTTCTCTTTCTGGGCTTGGGTTGAAATTTTTATTTTTTTCTTTTCTTAACTTGCATATTTTATATTTTGAAGGCAACTATTAATTTCCTTTAAATTCTCAGTTTTGCTAGGATTTACTTTTGCATAGTGGCTTTTGATAATTCTTTTTTATTTCCTTTCAGACCATCATGAATTCAGCTTAATTTTTTTTTTTTGGTTTAGAAATTTCCTTTTTTTTCTCATTAAAAAATCAAGTCAGTAATAGTCTTTTTGCATAGTGGATAGAGCACTGGAATTGGAGTCAGGACTTCATTTAAAATCTTGCTTTAGACAGTAACTAGTTGTATAACTATGGTCAAGTAAATGGCCTTTATAAACCTCAGTTTTCTCATCTGTAAAATGTGGACAATAGCACCTACCTGCCTCACAAATTTGCTAAAGATATCAAATGAAAAATGTAAAGATATTTCCAAACAATAAAGCATTATATATAATGTGTCATTATTCATTTTTATTATAAGTTTTATCTATTTCACCTCTAATTTTCAAGATGTCTTGTGATTATTTTGGTTTTATTCTTTTCTAGTTTGAAAAAAATGTCATATTTATTAATCCTCTTTTTCTCTTTTGTAAATGCATTTTTTCAAATAGATTTTCCCTCTGATTGCTTTAGCTACATCTCCCAAATTTTGGTAGCCTACTCTTTTACATATTGCTTTTATAATTTGTTCTTTTTGTACTCATTGTTCATGGTGTTATTAGGTAAACAGAGCATTTACTAAATACTATGTGTAAGTCACTGTGAGACAGAAATACAAGCAAGATAGCCTCTACCCTCAAGAAGCTCACATTCTAATGAAGACAATACAAAAACAGGTGCTGAAAAGCCGGAGGAGAGGGAGAAAAAACCCAAAGAGGGGCAGAGAACAGAGATAGCAGGAACACCAATGAAAGTCAGAGGATTTGAGGCCGAGTCCAAGGTTCTGATGATAGATAAAAACTATGGGCCCTGAGAGCAGTTTTCTGAATCTAGTCTTTATCTTTTACTATTTCTGCATAAAAAATATAAATTTGGGTCCTAGCACAAGATTATTTTTTTTTGCAAAGGTTTCTGTATAATAGACAAATATGTATGTTATTTAATATCCCTATTCTGAAGATTCCTTAAGTTTCAAAATCTAATTTTCCAAGTTTTTTTTTTAAAGTCCCATGGCTTCCTTTTAATGTTTAATTTACGTAGGTCTGAAAGATTAAAGTCAATTATAAATATTATTATTGCTACGACTATGTTTTTGCATTGTCTCTAGCATCTTTAATTATGATGTAGTTTCTCTGTTTATCCCTATCGATACTGTGACTTAAATTTTCTTTCTTTAAGATTGCAACTCCTGCTTTTTACTTAAAGTTAAGAAGCATTAAGTGCCTACTATATGCCAGGTACTATGCTTAGGTCCTGAGAACAGAAAAACAAAAATAGTATGTTTTCAAGGAGATCTCAGTCTAATAGGGGAGACAAGAAGCAGCCTTTATTTTTAAAATGTATTGCCAGTATGGAACGTTTTGTTGTTCTTTTGCTCATCTAACCTATTGTTCTTTCATTTTATTGGGGAATTAACCAATTCATATGTAAAAATGTCCTATCTTTTGCTTTTGTATCACTTTTACTTATGAACGTGTTCCCTGTATTATCTTACTCAGAGAACCATCCCTTCTAGCAAATAATACAAAAGAAAAAAATAGGGAAAGTCAATAGACTGTCTGACAATATATGCGATGCTCCAGATCAAAATTCCCTACCTCTGAAAAGAAAGGAGGGAGGTACATTTTATTATCTTTTCTTTAGCACTACCCTTGATCATTAAAATTAAAAAACACTGGGTTTCAAGCTTTTGTTGTCATTGTTATTTACATTTCTGTTATCAGTCTTTATGGTTTTTCCTAGTTTTGCTTACTTCACTTTTCATCCACTCATGCCTTCCCATGGTCTTCTGGATTCTTTAAATTCATCATTTCAAACAGCACAGAAATAACATAGCACTATAAAGTTTGAAAAGCACTTTACATATATTATCAATTTGATTTTCAAAATGACCCTCCAAGCTAAATATTATCCTCAGTTTACAGATGAAGACACTCCAGTTAAAAGACTGAATGACTTCCTCAAGGACACACAACTACCAAGTTATCTGAGACAGGACTTGAACACAGGTCTTCCTGACTCCAGTGTAGCATTCTATTCATTATGCTACACAATCCACAAGCAACTACTTTCTTTTCAGTTTTTTGCTATGATAAAAAAGTGCTGCTCTGAATTAGCACATATGGGCACATGCATGAGTGTGTGTGTGTGTGTGTTCCTTACCATAACTACCACTGGGATCTCTGGGTTGAAGAATATGGATGTTTGTCACTTTCTTTGCATACTCCCAAATTTGTTTCTAGATCCATTCACACCAAGATTATAATTTTAAGGTATATGCTTTCATTCATTTAGGTTTTTTAAAACTTTTTTCCCTCTCTCCTTTTCTTTTAAATCAGCAGTTGGACCCCACAGTGTTTTGCAGATATTAATTTGACCAGTCTTCCTCTATAGGCTACCTCTCACTTCCCAAGTTCCCTGAATTTGTGCTAGTTTTATTTTCCTCCTTTTCCCTCTTTCCACTTTCCAGCTCAGAAACAAATGTGGCTTAGAATTGTCCCTCCTCTCTAGTCCCTTGAGTGACATTCATTTGAGGCACCCTTTCCTGAGAAGTGTCAATTTGTTTAATTCCCTTCCTTATTCTTTCCTATTCTAGTCTATTCTGAAATTGACTCTCCCATTCCTAAACTATGTGTTTCTGCATACTTTTCTCCATTCTACGTCTGTCATATAAGGTACTGCTCTATCGATACAATTTTTGCTGTTTTGTCCAATTCTTCTATTACTGAGACTGAAGATCTTGCCCACTCTCACCTTTCCCTTTCTGGTTGGGTTTGGTAGATTTTTTTAGAAATGGATTTTTGTCCAAAATCCTCACTCCCAGACAAGCTCTATTTCCAGTCACTGACTTGGCTCTATTCCATGCCCTTAAATTCACCACTTGCCCGGCCTCAGCCTTAGCCTTGGATTACTCCCACCATCCACTGCCTTTGTTCCTACTCACATGTTGCTAAGCAAAGCTAGAAAAAATCATGAGACTGTGCCGAATGGGTCCGCTATAGATTTGTGTTACATCATCTTCATTGGGCCCTCACTGAAGCAAAGTAATCTTTTTACATATCCCTAATTGTTTCACTGGGGCAGCTAGGTGGTGAAGTAGAGAAAGCACTGGGCCTGGAGTCTGAAAGATCAGAGTTCAAATCCAGCCTCAGATATTTACCAGCTGTGTAACCCTGGGCAAATCATGTAACTATTTGTCTTAGTTCCCTCATCTGTAAAATGAACTGGAGAAGGAAATGGCAAACCACTCCATAATCTTTGCCAAGAAAATCCCATGGACTTTGTTTATAAGGTCACAGTCAAGACACAACTGAAGAATGACTGAACGACAAACTCTTTCACTATCTCACTCAACACAGAGATTTTTCCAAACCTTTTCACATCTCCCCCTCTGATGGTTCTCCCTATCCTCACCTTCCCAGAAAACCTGGCCACATATTTCAGTGAAAATATTAAGACCATTTGCTAACTGAAAATTCTGCCTTCTACAAAAAGCCTTGCCTGTGTGTGTCTTGCCTCCCCATTGACCTGTGAGCTCCTTGAGACCAGGGTCTGTTTCTTCCCCCACCCTCCCTTTTTCTGCATTCTCAGGGCTTACCGTTGTTCCTGGCACACAGTAGGCCCTTTATAAATGTTTGCTGATTGACAGCATTACCCCTCAACCGAGGCTTCTTTGCTAACTCTCTATTATAGACATGCTTAGGGGTCCATATATCCCTTTATTTGAGGAAGGGATAAAGTTTTGCTTGGAGATGGAGGTTTCCCGAGATTCCAATTTCATCCAAATAAAACTTTTGTTAAGTTCCTTGTGTAACCTCACCCAGTATGTGAACACCCTTCTACACCAGGTAAATGATCTCTCAGTATACATACATATATATACACACACACACACACACCCACCCACACTTTCTTTCCTTTGGCTTCCTCTTCCCACCTGAACAACTTCACCTGTATAATCTAGCTTCTCTGAACTTTGTTTTTTATTTGTAAAAGAATACAGGTTTTAGTGTATACTGTCAATTTAGGTTTTATCCTTTCCTTCCCCAGTTTTTTTTAAACTTAAATTTCTAGCCCATTAGATTCATCTGCCCCAGATGAGCTATTTAACTTCACAATATAACTTCTTAAAACTTTTGTCTTGCCCTCAAATAACGTGCAATGATTCATTGCTTAGTCTTTTGTTAACTATATTTACCTTTTTTGCATTTGTCACATTTAAAATGCTCATCAAATACCCAACTCATCTTTAAACTCCTTTGGAGGAGCAATTCAAAGACTTACTTCTGATGAAAATCTTTTTTTCCCCCCACGGGTAATTAGGATCAGTTTTACAAGGTATTATCCTAAATGCACCCTAAATTCATTTGCTTTGTGAAATATCAAATTCACACCTCTCCTTCAATATAAACTCTTTGAAGGTAGAGACAATTTCATTTTTGTCTTTGTATTTCCAATGCCTAGTACATAACTGGATTCATGGAAGGTGTTTAATGAATGCTTGTTGGTTTTCATTGACAAGTAGTCCTGTGCTATTCAAATCGTTATTTGTTGAAGGCTGAAGGTATTCATTTTAGCTCCCTTTAAATTATTAATACTTGTTGTTACATTTAAATTCCATAGTTTTAACAACTGCATTCCTTGGTGATTATAACTAGGAATTTCTCTGTTGTCATTCTGTGGATTCTATCAATCTTTGTTCTGCTGACAATACTTGGGAGCAATTTTGTGTTATTTCCTGCAGTATGCTATTCAGACTTTTCAGTTCATTATTAATTTTTTCCTTTCTTTGGGAAACCTAAAACCTTCAAATTACCTCTTCATATCCTATCTCTAATGTCTATCTTTTTTGCCTGTTTATAGCACATAATTTTCTAATGCTGTTCTCCTTTGTCATTGTTGTGCTAAATTTTCTTTCACACTTATATATTTGAGTTCCAGATCTTGAATTCTCATCCTCCCCCCATTGTTTGGGAAAGATTCCCTATTGTGTATCCTAAATTGTCTATCCTAGCTTAGCTTTTTTGAGAACTCTGAAATCTACCTAAGTTTTTCTTTTTTTTCCCCTTGATAATTTTCTTATCTTCTAAGCAATTCTTTAGTTGTTTACTTTTGGTTCATCATTTTGGGGGGTGGGGTGGAGATCCAGTAGAATAATCTTGATTTCTTTTTTGGTGTGGTTGGGTTGTTTATTCAATGGCTTGTGTCTCTAGTTTATCTCCAGTATTTCCCTGATACACCCATGGCCATCTGCCCTGTGTCTTCTCATGAGGACTCCGAAATGTACTTCCACGCATTGATACTTCATTGTGTCGAGGGGTGACAGCTTCTTGCTACACGTAAACTCCACAGATAGAGGATCATAGCCGATAGCTGTTTACACCACGAACCTTCCATCAGCTGTATCTTCATAGTCCAGTTGTTTTCCCTCTCCATCATGGTGCTGGACTAATTCAAAGCTCTCTTCCAGGGGAGGTCAGGTTGGGTCATTACCTTGAGAAGGGAAGGAGACAAAAGTCATCATAACCCTTATTTGATATATTTCATCCCCAGCTAAGAAACTATAATTCCTATTTCTGAAATTATGATCCAGAGATCCAAGTCCCGCGCTTTGATATCTATGTTCCTTGCCCATGTCCACTCTCTTCTGAAGATCTTACTTTCATTTGTCAATAACACAACTATAAAATTTGTTTCTACAATAAGGGTTTATAACCTTTTTGATGCTATGATCCCTTTGAGACTCTATGGTGGAGCCTATGGATTCCTTCTCAGAAGGATTTCAAATGTATTAAACTAAAATACCTAGGATTACAAAGGAAAACAATTACACTGAAATAGTTGCCTATCCATCTATACGGACACATGAAAACACAAGTTCATGGACCTCAGGTCAAGAACTCCTTGCCCATAGCCTTTCACTTCATGCCTAGGACTACATAATTCTTAAGTAAAACTTTCTAGGCTCATTTCTTTGTTCATCACCTGGTTGCACTCCTTTGGACTGGATTCCATCATGGTTATGCCCCAGAAACTTCATCAGAAAACTCATCATCCCGTGAGATACTGCATCAACCTTGTTACTGACACCTCATCAGTACCCTCTATACCTCTGATTGAAAGCCTAGGAGGGCAGGGCAAAGAACTCCCAAAGCTTCCATGCCAACCAGTTCTTAATTTTTAAGCCAGGTATTCCCCTCCTTTCACCTGTTTAGTTTCTTTTCTTTTCTTTCTTTTTTTTTTTTTTGGTGAGGTGATTGGGGTTAGGTGACTTGCCCAGCAGAGTCACACAGCTAGTGAGCATTACGTGTCTGAGGCTGGATTTGAACCCAGGTTCTCCTGACTCCACAGCCGGTGCTCTATGCACTAAGGCATCTAGCTGCTCCATATTTAGTTTCCTTTTGAGTATTGTCTTCCCCACCCACCAATTACATTGTGAACTCCTTGAGGGCAGGAACTGTGTTGTTTTTTTTTCCCATATTTGTAACCCCACTGTTTATCACAGTGCCTGGTACATTGCAGGCACTTAATAAATGTTTATTGACTGAAAGACTTCTGGTAGTAGCATTTCTTTTTATGTGAATCAATGGAAGTGGGTATTAGTAGTCAGGTTTGACAAGTTTTAGAAAGCTCTCATTTATCTCTCCAGACACATACATGGGAAGATAACATACTTCCCAACTGCTCATTAATATAGGCTTAAACTGATAGTCCCACAGCTGACTCTTAGGGCTAGTAGAACATATGGATGATCATCATCATCATCATCATCCTCATCTCCTGGAGAAGCTGCTTTCTCATTAATAAGTTTAGTTCTACATGGAAAGCCTGATACGAGGCCTCTTCAGATTTTTCAGCTCTCTCCCATCCCCTTACTGAAGTTCACCTTCTATTCCTTCAAAGAATACTTTATTCTTACTGACAAGCTGGAGCACAGAATAATTTATTCAGGCCTTTCATTTTCTGTTTAGGGAGACCAGTCTTTAATCTGATGCACTGACAGAAACACAACCACAGCACAATCTCTTCAGGTTACTGAATGTTCTCCTGGCCCTTTTATATTTGTTGAATATATCTATCTATTGCTCCGGCTATCAACTCACAGGGTTATCTACAATGGCAAACTACCTTTTAGCTGTGCTGCTATCTTTTTTATAGACTTTTTTTTCAATTAACTAGCCTTTTTTCCATCTTTAACCTCCCACACTTCCCCACTCCATCCCTCCCCCAACAGGAAAAAGAAAAACAAAGCCTTTGTAACATAGTCAAGAAAACAAATTCCCACATTAGCCATGTCCATAAATGTCTTATTCTCCATTGCTGGGACTCTGGAATCATGGTCGGTCATTGCACATCAAAAGATTCAAGTCTTTCACAGCTGTTCATTGTTAAAATATCATTACAGAATAAATGTTCTATCTAGCTCTGCTTACTTTACTGTGTCTTCTCCCAGGTTGCTCTGAAACCATACACTTCATCATTTATACATATTGGTCTCTTTTTTTGGGGGGGGGTGCGTAATAGTTTTTTCTACCTCTATGTGTATTTTGGCAATTCCTGTGGCTACTTGCTTAGATCTATTTATTTGTAAGGCTCTAAAGCTACTTCTATCATTTTCCTTTCTTCTTTATTCTCAGTACTAGACAACAACCATGGTTTAATTGCATCTTGCCTTCTCACTGTTCCATAATCTGTTGAACCTCTTGGCACCCTTATGAACATCAGAGTTTTTAGCAGCAAACACAGCTGTTTATTCTTGAAATGGGGTTTCCTGAACTATAATCAAGAAGTGAAAACGTTTGATGATTATTGCATTTTTTTTTAGCTATTTCCTCTTCCTAGCATTGTAATTGTTTTCAGAAAAAGACAGGGAAATGGTACTCTTTCATTTTTAAGATATACTGCAACAGAAAAAAACATTCTTAGGAAAGGAAAAAGGGAAAACCACTTACCCCAGCCTCTTATTAGCAATAAAAGATGAAGAAATTCAGGATGCATCTTCAGGAAATAAAAATCAAATTAGTTGTTCTCAGTGTTTTTGTCAGCCATTGTCACAGTAGGAATATACAGTAGAATTGTCCAAGCTCCTATATTGGATCTCCTGTATTGCAGAATTCTTAATGAGCATAATTCCACTGGTTCTTCATATATGATCTATGGAATTTCATTGTGACTATCATTTTTGAAGAAAAGTCATTTGTTGCGCAAATTTGACCACTATGCAGAAAGATTAAGTAAAACAAACATTTTAAGCAAGACCTCATAATTTTCATCATATCAAGTATTATTACAGAGAACAGGTAACTACTAAGTATCAAATGTATCATTTGTACATCTGATGTCTATGAGCATCTGGAACTTTCAAAACATTTTTCTAAATGTATTTCTTCTTACCTCACTGCTTCCAGAATACAACTGAAACAAGTATTATGATTAAACAAACAAAAATTAGGAAAATGTCATGGTCTTCACTACATTTCAAGAGCTAAACAATAATCTGAAGACCACGTTTCACATCAAATTCAAAAGTTATTAATGAAATTTGGCAGCTTTAACTCATCATCTCCTGTTTCCTCAAGCCTGCTGAACTAGTAACGCATTAGCTTAGACATTTTTAGTTTCAGAAGCTCAGAAGGAAGTTAAATCAAAACCATCTAGAGCCCAATAGATATTTACCTCTGTTTTGCCTTGGGCAACACTCCCCTAAAGGCAGAATATACACAGGTACTATCCTCCACAGACAATATACAACAAAGTTCAAACTTTGAAATCTGAACCAGTTCAAACCAGAATCAAATGATTCTGGTTTTTTTTGGACAAGAAATGGACTTCAATTAGAGACAACTCTTGTATTCGGGGTGGTTATGGTATAAGTGCTTGATCTGGAGTAAGACCATGGATTCAAATTCTGGCTCTGCATCATAACAGAACATACTTTCCTTCTTCTATAATCACACACTCATCATTCCCATCCTCCTTCCCTTCAAACTCCCAGGAAAAACACCGAAGCTGTTGGTTACTGTCATCTCCAGGTGATTAGATCTCTGTTATCACGCTACTTCTACTTTTACCAGTATAGCACTGTCCCCTGGGAATCATGGACTGGTCATTATTAAGTCATTCCCATGGGAAATCTTCATGGGAGCACTGACCTAGGAGTCCTAAGACCCATGGTTGTAGATCTGTCTTTGACACTTATTGGCTATTTGTGAAATCTTGGTCAGATTATTTCATGTCACTGAGGCTGCTTCCTCATTACAAAATACTAACAATTCTTGCCCTTCCTTCCTCACAAAATGAGTGAGGAAAAATAAGACAATGTTCATGAAAATGCTTTGAAAACTTCGAAGAACAGAAGCACGTCATGATTATCCAAAGGCCTGGGAAAGTCCATGGAATCATGATCTAGAGATGCAAAGTTTCTCAGAGACCAAGGCTACTCCCTCTTCCCCACTATCTTACAGAGGAGGAAAACTGGGGCCCAAGGATGTAGAGGGACATGTGCAAGGTTACACAGGTAGAGTTCATGGCAGGATTTGAACCCAAATCCTTTTGACTCCAGAGTGGTGCTCTCTCCCTTAAATTATCTCACAGTTCTCAACAGAACCTTTGATACATTAGCCATAACTTCAAGATCCATAGAACTGAATCTGTCATCAGGTGATTTTCCTTCAAACTGTCTAGGTCTTCTCTCTCACTTTACAGAGCAAAGAGGACTTATGGAAATTGAAATGTAAACAAGTCAAAGGGATGGGGAACTTCCAATACATAGAAAATAAAATACTTCCAAAATAAGAGGTAAAATCCCTCCATTAAGGAGAGTACTCACGTAACTAGAACACTCTATTATTCCAATTGTAATTACTGAGATGTTAATAAAGATAAACCAGAATGTGGTTATTTACTTTCTAAAAAGCTTCACTTTATAAAGTGATCAATAGAAATGAAAGAACATTCAATCCAGTCATGGTTCTTTTTTTAAGGTAGTCAAATTTGCTTTCCTGGCAATTAAAAACTTTTCCTCCCATTGAAAACAGAAATCTTAGAAAAAGCAGGTGGATGAAAAAAATAGGAGTTCACATCCTGCTTAAAGAGATGAAGATGCAGTGATACAAGAGAAGTATGGAAAAAAAATCCTGAAATTAGTTACTGATTTTCTCTATGCCTTGAGCATGAGTCATTGGCTATTTCTTGTGAAAGCAGCAAATGAAATGCAGGAGGGTAGAGGAGTAGGGGAAAGGTACATATATTCATATTTGGCAAATGTAAACTCAATATTAATTGCTATAAAACATCTATTTCAAATGAGCAAGAAATACTATCAATTTTATGCTTTGAAGTTCAGACTCAACTAGGGGTATCTGACAAAATTAACACCTCATATTTACATAGGGCTTTATGGCTTGTCAACTGTCTTTTCCTCACAACAAACCTAAAGGTAGATATAGATAATGTAAGTAGTAGTGCCTTGCCCACAGTCACATAGATAGTAAATATAAGAGCTGGGCTTAAAACCCAAGTTTTCTGACGCCAAGTCCTGTACTTCTTTTTATTATTCCACACTGCTTCTGTATGGAAGTTTCATTTTACTTATATTTTGCAGCTTTCCTTTTAAAAATATAAAGTATAAATAAAAATAAGCTAGGTTTCCCATTCCACCCACAAAATACTATCCTGGTACTAAATATTAGAATCTTATTCCAAATAAGTGAAGAAAGTATCCAATTTAATAGGGAAAAAATACCAAATATCTGTTTCATGATACCAAACAAAACCATGATCTATTAAGATTTCAGGCAGAGGTTCTACATTAACTAAAACCATTCTGTATTTTTATTCATATATTTTGTGGTGTTCACATATTTTTTTTTGTTTTTGTACAGCAAACATAACACTGTAGGCCATGAGAAGCTGCAGCACTATTGTTTAATAGCAGCAAGTTATATTTTATATCAGGATATCGGGATAATAAATAGTCTGTTTCTTTGGATGTGAATGTTTAAAATGAAGTACTGCTGCAGCTTCATAATGTGATTGCTATTTCACAGAGCTTATACACAAAAATATATATGCAATCTTTGTCTATATTTTATACAAATACAACAGTAGTTTGTGAATACATTTTAAGTACATATACATGATAAGCAATTTGATTTCCCATATCACAGGATAGCAATTTTAAATGCAGGAGACATATACAAATTCAGTCTGGAATGCAGGGTTTTGTTTTTTTTTTCTATTTTGACTCAAAACTTTATCATTAGAATATTTTAGCGTTCAAGTCCAAACACTTTTTTTTTTTTAAACTACCTCAATACAATATCAGCAATTCAACTCATGTTCAGGTATGACACCATCCATTTCCTAATGGTTTCCCAGTTTCTTTTAAATTCAAAGGGCTTCTAGTTAACATACAGTATGTTCTTCACTCCACACTATATATATATAAAAAGCCCAATATTCATTTTAACTAACAGTCATTTTATGAACAAAAGTTGGGCTTGTTCTGGTAAGGTTTGCATGTCCAAGATTTTCCTTTTGCAAGTGCATATGAATACATTGTGGTGTTGTAAAGTTCATTAATGACAAATTAAGTCACAGTATAAAAATATATCATACACCTATAGGTCTAATATAGTCCTTTTTCTATGGGTAAAAATACATCTGAATGAGACAGGAAGGTTTGTAGCACCATGAGGAGTTGTTTCCCAAGTTACATTAGCAGCATGATCCAATAGAACAATATTGCAGGAGTGTTTCTGAGAAGATAAACATTCATTCTGGTTCAACTGTACCACTGAAGCTTATACTGCAAAGTGTTTACATATGATTAGCAATAGTTCTGTGTCATTTCTAGGGCTAGATAACTGTTATCAAAAGACACTGCCTTCCAACCATACAGCATTGACAACCTTATTGCATAAGGGCCTTAAGAATCATTTAAATACATCTTTAACTATGTTGGTTTTATTCTGTCTTGCTGTATATGGGTTGAGGATCTTCAGCATAAACCTACATAATGTTATGTAAGTCTATATAAGTAAATAAAAATCAACAGATTCTCTGTGGAGTAGGATGTGTGGAGAGATGGTTGCTGAAACAGAGTGTGAGAAAAAAGACAAAGTTAATATAGGCATCTACTTATCATAGATTTATAATAATCTATCATAGCTAATTATGAATATTTAATATAATTGTTTAAAAGATCTCCTCCAAAGTCACTACATCATATGGTTTTCAGTAGGCTAGAAAAAAAACTTTAATGGCTTGGGGCATGGGTGTATATATGTTTTAATGTACCCGGGGAAGACAGTGTGTTTTGAAACATGTAAATCTAGTTTTAAAAATTGTAAAACCTCATGAAAAAACACACTGGATTCTGTGCAATATAGCAAATTGATAAGAAAACACTGTAAAATGTACCTGTTTAAAATTAAGTCTACCATTTTTGTACACAAAGCAATATATGAAAGGCCTACATATATGTAATCTAATGGCACTTGAAACAAATAATAAAAGATTTTATAATAAAAAAGCATAACCTATAAGACAATTTCTTAAAAGGTTTAGGTTTTCTTTTTGAAAGTGCTATATCTTGTAATATGTGTAACATAGAGGTTGACCAAGCTTTATTTTTTAAAATATTGGCCTATAATACAAGTATTGCTCACTAGACAAATGATCCTGAAAATATGTACTCTTTAACATTCATTATTAGCTTAAAATAAAGCACTCAGCTCTGGCTCATGTTTCAGTCAGTATATGGTTTTTAAAAACCGCTACTGTCCAAATTAACACAATATATCACTATATTCCACAATTTTACTAATAATAAAGCACAAGCAACAAGTAGACAAAAATATATAGTTTTGAAAGAAACACTACTTGAAATTAAAGAGTTGCACAAAGAGTGGTGCACGATCAGCCAGGACATATAAAGTATTATGATTTTAAAATTTGAACTTGGTATTAGGGCTTTAAAATGGAAATTTAATAGTGGCCAATAGATTAAAAATATAATACTCATAACATATTAATATTGCTTACGGTATCAATCTGGTTCCATACAGGCAATACTTCTGTGTTAAGTGACAAAAAGTGCAGTCACAAATGGAAGTTCTAACTCAATGAGGTTCAATATATTGTCTGAGGATCCATCCAAGTGAAATATTTTTATTAATTTCCATCAACACCTCTACCCCTTTTTTTAAAACCAAGCTAAGGCACTACCAGAAATATTAATAATAATGATTCTGGTTAATGGAAGATGAAAACAGCATTGGCAATGTTACTGTTAATCAAGTCTAAATGCAACAAACATCAACAGATGACAATATCTTTTGACAGAATGTAAGAGCCAATCCTGTTATGTCATATCCTGGTCAGAATGCTGTGCAGTTCAAATAAACTAACATGTATTTTCATAGGTGCTCTTCCAAAACTGGGTAATGACTACTATAGCCAATTTTAAACTAATTAGGCTAGATTCTCTCCTATTTTGAAGTATAATTTCCAAGCCTATGGGATTGCAATAGGCCAAACTGGTGAGTATCTGAATATTAAGAGTATGCTAGCTTAATACTGGTGCCCTAATAGATATTTTTCCATGTATTTGAATTACAGGTTTTCAAAATATGGGGAGAATTAGGGTTAATATCAACATATTGCCATACCCCACCTCCAAAAAAGTCTATAGTCAATTAATCCTGGTACTCCCTTTATATTAGGAAAAAAAAAATACAGCCCACAAAGGCCAATGTCTCAATTCATTAATCCACTCCTACTGTTGAAAAACAAATGCTAGAATAAAGCAGTGATTCCACATTTGCTATTTAATTTATAGTTGCTATTTAAAAATATATATGTTCTATTTATTTGTGCTCTGTCACCACTTTTTTTCCTTCTTAACATGGTGAGAAAAGCAACATTGAACACGAATCATTCAACTACAGTTTTAGATTAGCAATCTGTTTCATAGAAACTAAAGGAAGCAGTCAGGAAGCAGAGCTAAGCGTCCACTTTCAGAGCAAAGAGTCACCTAAACCAAATGCTCAGCGACAGTTTGAGAATGTCAAAAAAGGTTTTTCCTCATTAACACATCTCATTTTAATGCCTTTGGAACAATTTTTTAATAAAAAAGTTATTTTTAGTAATAAAATTTAAATATAAGCATAAAAAAACTACACCTGTATATTGCTCCCAGGATAAACAAAAACAGGAGCAGGATAAAGTAGTAGGAACCATAGCTCCTTAAATGGGAACAATTTTGTTTTTGTGAAGTCTATATATACAGTGAAACCCCCTATTTACATTATTACAATTTACATTTCCTCACAATTTACACCTCTCCTCTCCCTGCCCCAACTTTTTAAATATGCTATGTTACTCCTGCATTAGATTCAGTAATTTGCACAAATTTCTCAGAAATTCTTGGGGAAATATCCCCATCATTTGAGTGAAACTAGTCCTGTAAAATAGAGGTTCTAGCATGTGCTATTCTGCTGAGTGCTTGGCACAATTTTTTTCTTTCTTTCTTTTTTTTGAAGAGATCCATAGTTCCTCTGACAATCCCATAAACCTTATAAGGCTACCTATAGAAATGGTCTCCCGGGTTGATTTCCAACTGACAGTGAGGAAAGAGCTTTACTATTTTATCTTTTGAGAAGGTACTTACTCAGTCTAGTGAGCAAAGACCATCTGATTCAATTAATATACTTATTAAGCACCTATAAGGTGGCAAGGCACTTGACTTGGTGATTGCAAAATATTCTATGGTTACTGATACTATATTAACTAGAATTCGGCTTGTTCAACTTTAATTTGTCTTGTCACTTTCTGCCTATTTGTAGTATTCACCCCCACCTCATTTCTGGAGAAGTGTAAAAGTGGGGTTTTACTGTATATATGTTTAGCCACTTAAAACTTTGTATAATGCCTCAAAGCTACTTGCCATGCACTTAACTTTAAATTGCTTACTAAAAAAATGGCAAGAAAAAAATGAGCACTACATAGAAAATACACTTTTATTGTGGGATTGGCAGGGAGAAGGTTTGAGATTTGTTGTAGTTTTTTTGCTTCAGGCTCTTAAAACTGGGGAAGAATTAGAGTGTATTAAGTAAAAAGTGGTGTAAGCAATATGCTTTTACTTTACTCCTAAGAGTCCTGTTTTAAACCTTGGCAACAGGGGAAATTGTCCCTAACCAAGTTCCCAGGGTTAGCAGGTGTGATTAATATCTTCTTACTCAGGAAAATCACACCATACAAGCTGAGAAGATCCACTCTACTACAAACATACCTGACATTTGAAAATCTACACTGGCTCTTTGATTGTTGGCTAATTGACAATCAATGTAAAGTTTCTGGCTGGACCTGACCCACACTTTGGCTGTGAAAGGTGGAAAAGATTGATGAGGTCTACGGATTTGAATACACTCTGAAGACTCCAATATACCTTAATTTTAATACCACTAAGATGAGAGATAGCAAGTTTAGAATTATGTTGAAAGTTGAAAAATGACAGAATAATCTGTGGTACTAATTTGTTACTAAATACTTTTTTTAAGGTCAATCATTACATTCTTCCTACCAGTGCCATGAAATAGTATTATTTCATGTCAGAATGAAAATATTTACTGACTAGAAGAGCATTATCTCTTGAGAATACTGTTGCTTTGTGTTTAAGCGGCTGTTTTAAAATATTATTGTTTTAAAATAAAGACCACAAACATTTTAGCCAGACAATAGCAAGTCTTCAAAACATACTGACCTGAAATTGTGATAGCAAATAAAAACATTTTTTTTTGACACAAAAATTTGGATTCTTAATTCAGAAGAAACATTTAAATTATGTATCAAATCAAAGCTACTTAACAATTTAGGAAGTCTACAGGTATCTCTCAAAATTTTGTAAATTAACATTCAGTTGCAAATCTTTTTTACTGAGCCAAACATTAATGGGTAGAGCCATTATTATTGTATAAAAATGAAAGGATTAATGTCTGAAAATTTTTAACAGAGGGATATACTGAAGTTTAACAGTCATGGCTTTCCTATATCAATTATTTTGTAAAGCACATCAATTGGCAGTGAAAAGATGACAAAACACTTTGAGACTTAACCAAAGTAAACATAATTGAACACAAACGGTTTCAGAGCTCATTAAAAAAGTTAGCTTCAATTTCTTACTGGCTTAATGAAATTGGTATTATACAAAGTAAGCAGAGATTTTATAATGTCTTAATGTAGGCACTACATTAAAAATGGTCACCTAAGGCATTTCTACAAATAAATTTTTTAGTAAGACAGCTCTCTGTATCCTATTGGAAAGCTTGGTGAAAGCGTGGTAGGGTGGTGGTTGTGCTTAGACTGCTTGTGAAGGCTGCTGACAGGGAGTGCAGAGAACCGAGGCCTATACTGTTTGCAGGATCTTGAGGATCCTGGGTCTGTGGTGGAAGCTGAGCCAAAGAAGAATGTGTCTCCTCTTGGGAATAGCTCAGTCCAAGATTCCCCACCGATACAGAAGGGTTATAGGGGGGGCCATTTACAGGTATGAAATTGAACAACTGGGAAAAATCCAAAGATGATGGGTTTAGAGGTTCACTAATGGAAATGGAACTTTTGGATAAGGACAGTTCCCCAGATCCATCATCTAGGGGTCCTACTTGAGGCTCCAAGCCTAGTTTAGATGAAGACGCTTGAGAATCCTGGGATGAGGAAGGCATACCACTTTGTAACTCCATTAAGTAACTCTCAATTTCCCCTTTTAATGGCTGTTCTTTTTCAGGCATAGAAATTGCATATGAGGTAGAACTGAGTGGATATTTCAAAGACAGATGGTGGGAAGGGTGAACAGATTCCATATCAATTGGGCATGTCATTCCCAAAGGTAATGATGTGGTGACCATTTGGTGTGCTGGTCCAGAACTCTGCATGGATTGAATCTGTGTATTATAAAGGTTTAACTGCAAAGTGTTTGTAAATGGCTTTGATGTTAGTTCACTGGAAGGTAAAGACATCACTGGAAGCAGCTCGTCTTTTATAGGCACAGAAACGTTGCAGGTAAAGGGATCTAGAAGGTCCATTGGTTCTGTTTTGACCTTCAAAAGTTCTTGATTGTGACTCTTTTTCATATGACGAGTTAAATGATCTTTCCGTCCAAATCTTTGTGCACAGTATTGACAAAGGAAGTCCTTTCTTCCAGTGTGCACGACCATATGTCTACGGACATCTTTTCGGGTATAGAAACGGCGATCACAGTGTTCACACTGGTGCTTTTTTTCTTTTACCCCACCAGAAGACTTGCCTGCGTGAGTTTTGAGGTGCTCCAAAAGTACCCCTGTGCTTTCAAAAGTCTGCAAACATACCTTACAGGTAAGGTCACCACTTGTTGCAGCATGCAAGGCCAAGTGACGTTTAAACCCAAGCTTGGTATTATAGTTCTTGCCACATTCTTCACACTTAAACGCCTCTTTGTTGGGGTTGTGTGTATGTAGGTGATTCTTTAGATGATCTTTTCGGTGAAACATTTTCTCACAATAATTACACTTGTGGGTTTTCTCAGGAGAATGAGTAGCCATATGCCTTTAAACACAGATATATTCTGTAAGTAATTATTTTGATCAAAAATTACACGTGCTCACTTTTAAAAAGGAAGCTAAAATCCTATGCTAAAGTTTCTTCCCAACAGAACCTTTTTAGCTTACAATACTATAAGGATAACTGAACATGCCTAAGTTATAGCAAAATTTGAGTCATTTAAGTTGTCATTTTAGTTTCTGCTGGCTTTTAGTCAGCATAACAAGGGCAAATAGGTAAGACTGAACATACTCACGTAAATGTCCATAACCAAAAATTTTCAGTCCATACACTTTTCTTGTAGCAATTCCTTGTACAAATGGAAATTCTATTCTTATTAAGCTTTTTATTAAAAAAACCCAAAGACATTAACATATAAAGTAATGCAATTTGGAACTCTAAAAACAATCCAAAATCTAATTTACTTAACATTTCCTCTCTGCAAATCAGCTGAAGAATGTGTACACAAATAAATACTTTTACAAGGGCCTAAAGTGGCCAACATAATAGAAAATATAATCTGAAAGATAAAGAGAGTTTAATACCTTAGTAATTTGTACTTAGAAACAAAGGCCTTGGTGCAGTCTTGTTGCGTGCACTTGTAGGGCCTCTCTCCTGTGTGAGAGTATGAATGAACCTTTAATTTCTCAACACTGTTAAAGGCCTTGTCACACAGTTGGCAAGGAAAGTTTTTTCTTGGTTTGGTTTCACCACGCTTACGTTTCCCTGAAGGGACTTTCTGGGTATCTCTTACTTCTGACAAATCACCAGGAATGACAGTGGCCATCGCAGCCTAAACCAGGCCTTCTTGTTGGACACTTGGGAACTGCCCAACTCCACTAAATGATTTAGCTTTAGATGGCTTCTCAAGTTTCATGTGGTCGTAAAAGAAAGCAAAAGGGGACTGGAAAAAAAAATAAGAAACAACTAGTTTGTAACTAAACTTAATTTATTTTTTTTAAAAAGTTTACTTGCTATGTGATGCTTCTGAATTAAAAAAAAAACCCATAAAACTGGATTCAGCTGGTCTAATGTAATATCTGTAGATTTCTTCATATTTTTAAAAGTATATATGAATGCATTGCTCAGGATGAACAGTTCCACATGTACCTTGAAACTCTTACATTCTGGGATAATAATAGTGTTTCAGGGAAATCATAAGAGATATCCACACAAAATTAATATGAAGAGCTGTATAATGTCAGCTTCATTTTTTTAACAAGAGATCAGGAGTGCATACATCTGAATAAAAACAAAATTTCAATAAAAAATTTCATGCCTGCATTTCCCTCAGTGCTACTAAAAGACTACTGTATGATAGGAAAATACATAAGGCTAGGTGAAAACTCTCATGTATCATTTGGCACACTGGAAGAGGCTATTTACTTAAAGGACACTGAAGGCCTGAAAGAGTTAATGTACTCCCCCGAAATGAACAATTTACTCCTCTTACCAGTATTATCACACCCAATAGGCTTTCTGAGTTCAAGACTGGAAATGTCTTATCTTCGTAACAAGTCTGCATCTTGAAATGGTAAAATCTTGTGAAATTTAAATTAGGTCAGGATCATGGCTCCTTGTCATTATTTTGGAAGGATCAAAGACCTTGCTTGGGGCACAATGTCTGCGCAAGAACACCTAAAAAACAGCAAAACTGAACTACTCACTATACGAGGTGATTCAAGCTGGCAAAAATGTTGGTGGGTCAGAGTAACTGAATTTATAACCTATACTGGGAAGATGTATATAATGCATTGTAAAATATGTGGCTTAAAAAAAACACCAGATCTTAAAAGAGCTTCATAAACATTTCATCTTCAAGAAATTCTTAAATGTAAGATAGAAAGGACTACACAGCTTGGAAAAACTAATTCTGAAAAAGAAAACAGCTTGCCAATATCAAGTACTTGGTAAATATGCAATGATGAATTGTTGTCCTACAGTGTTCAAAAGACAATGTTTCTTCAATTCATTAGAGTACACGCAGAAATAACTTAACCTGGCATCTCTATTAAAAAAGGCCAATTTCTGAAGTAAAAAACTGAACATAGCTGAATGCATGTATTGGTGCCTATTTTGGATTCAATTTGCTTTTTTCAAGGTATTAAACCCAGAAAAAAAATCCTTCATGACACTGTATGGGATAAAATTCTTGCTTACAAACTATCTATTGGAATTATCTGGCTCACAGACATACAGCTCAAAAGGACTTCACAGAACATCTAATCTAATGCCCTCATCTTACAGTTAAGGAAACTGAGGCCCAATCTGTAGTCATGTTGTTTTCTCAGGACACAAATGGATCCAGAGAACATAGAGCTCTGAGCAGTAAAAATGATGTCATGGTGACCTGGCCTTACTATATTTTAATATGTAGATTGTGACAACACAAATAAAAAGGTAGGACACCAAGCAATTTATCCAAGTGTATCACATAAACGTACACCAAAAATTTAAACTGAATAATCCATTAGTAACCAGATAATTGAGGCAGCGCTTTATAGCATCTTTCCTTGAGTATGCATATATAGGAATCATTGCTACTGCCATTGCTAATTATTGACATGCTATATTTCTGTTCTTTTTGAAGATTTTCTTAGCCCTAAGGATCTTCAAAAATTCCTTTTCTTTAGTTTTCTCTATTCTAGTAAGAGTTCCTATGTATTCCTCAGGAATTCCTAAACAAATAACTTTAATTAGCTGTGCCAGATAGTTATATCTTTGTAGAATGTTGCAAAGTATTTCTGCCAAGTCAGAATCCGAAGGACATATTAGTCTGATCTATTTCCTGTCAATAACATAATATTTTTGTGTACCTATAAAACAAATGGCACTAATTTTTTTTCTACTTAAAAGAAAACAACTCATGATACATGCCATTTCCCTAAGCTGCTACATATAACAGTCAAAGGTTTTTTAGAAATTGGCTATATTTGTCATATTATGTGACCTAACCATAAAAAATAAAATTTTGGTTTGGACTAATTAGAATGAATTTTAAGTCAGTGAAACGTACTGAAGAAAAATCAAAGGTGCAATTGTGAAAATATGTACAAATATATACTTCATGCTTTTAGACAATGGTTCACCTTTTGGTTTTAAGTGTTACTTCTTAAAAGAGTCAGAAATTTTACTCCTGGATGTACATACTGAGCAATGAAGAATGATTTCAACACTGATGCTCAAATATTACAGTTTTCTAAGACCAGCTGAAAATATTTTATGAATAATAATACCTATCTGTACTTAACAGAATACCAAAATTCAAAGTATAATTTTTTTGGTGCTTTCATAACTGCAGGATAAACACATGGTTCAACATCTAATAATAACTGTACATATAAAACAATAAATACATACATTAAGCTATATCTTAGATACATACATAAAAGAGAATTACAATGGTTTTGCTCAATGCACACCTGATGATTGCTGGTAAAATCCTCAGATACTGATCTTAACCAGTCCCACTGACTCTTCTTGGAGGAGAGCAGAATCCAGTACTTCCCATTTTGGCTGATCTACAAAATAAAAAAAGAGAATGGACTATACACTAACAGAACCAGCATTTTTATGAATAAAGGTAAAATGTAAGGAAAATGTGATTTAGTTAATAAGCACATGCTTAGATTTCATACACTATTGATTATTCATGCACTAATATAAGTGGATATACTCTTAAAGGTTCTAATTTATGACAAAATGAGAAAAGAACAAGAGGAATCATTTTGATAAATGTTAATGCATAATGCTATTTAAATTAAGATTTCCTATTCTCAAATATTTGTTTCTTTTAAAAAGTTAAACTTAGCCCACCTACTAAAAATACTAATAAGAAATATTTTTAAACTAAATTGAAAGATAACTTGTAACTCAAGAATGAATATTAATCTTGCCAAGATTCAGAATAATTACTACTAGTGGATTTCCTAGTATTTTAAAGTTAATTAATCCTCTAAAGGGAGAAGAACCAGAGCTGTGATTTAACTAGTATATGGAACTCCTTGGATGAAAACATTCTTTTGACTAACGAAGATCACCTTCTCTGCAGTTTATAATGTCTGAGTTGCCCGGATCCCCTTGCCCATACAAAATAACACACAGATGTTATGTGTCAGAGGCAAGTAAATCTTGAAATCTGGTCTTCCTGGTTCTGAAGTCAGGTCTTTATCCATTATACTACACTATTCTTAATCAATATTCTATAGAATCAACAAAAATGGTATAGAAAAAAGCATAAAAATTTGTTCAGAAGAAATTTTCAGAACTGTTTAAGCAATGAACTAACAACTGGAATGAAAAACTCAGGGGCCAGAGAGTACCTAAAACTCAAGAGGACTCTACTTTCAGAAACACTAGTCTATTGGTTGAGGAGTTGATAGAGTAGAAAATTGTGGATCTGGAGCCCCAGAAGCTGGATTCAAATCCTAGTTCTACTATTATCTATGTAACATTGGACAAGTCATGTCACCTCTCTGGTCATCTGTTTCTATTTCTATAAAATGATAACCTCTGTAGTTCCTTCTAGTTCTCAATCTATTAAGCTTATAAAAGCAATGAACTGAAAGTAAGGAAATTCAAACTAAATTCAACTGTGGGAATGTCAAATTCTCTCAGCATTAATTTCTTAATATCCAATATCTCCCTCTTAATCTCTCAGAATAGTGTTTTTATTAAAGATAGGTAGGAACAATCATGTGATCCTTGGATTTATTATTTTACTAAGTTAAACATGTTGGTTAAATGTGAAAAAAGACAAATCACAACATAAATTTTTATAGAACATGGTTGTAATGCAATCTTATAGTAGTCCCCAAACAATCTATTAATGCAATATGCATTTCAAAGACTAAAAACAAGCTTGAAAACACATGTAAAAAAGGGTAAGTTTATGTTAGTAAAATGTATTTACAAGATATGATAGGAATAGAAAAAACATTTAGAAAAATCTGATGCAGCATGTGGCATAGGCACAGGTAAGCAAGCAGTGATTGTTTGAGACATTATTCAGAAATCAATATTGGAGAATAAAATAAGGTCAATATAAATTATATGATAACAAGCTATAAGGTAAGAAGAATTTATTAATGACCAAGAACAAAAATCCTTCAGTTAAACTGGTAAACAAAACAAAATACCTCCCCCCAAATTTCCATACAATTCCTAATTCTAAAATCTGTAAGACAATATTATTTAACAAAAAGACATTATTAAAGCATTAGATAAAAGGCATTACTAAGAGCACATTAGAAAAAAGAAATAGATACATCAAACTTCAAATGGAAGGTTCAGCCTAATTAAAAAACTTTTAAAAGAAATAAGCCTGCATTCTTTTGCAAAGCAAAGAGCATGCATAAATAAGGTACCAGATTATTGCAAATCAAACTTTTAGGATGATTAAATTCAACCCTGCAAATACTTACTTGCCCAGGACAAATAGTGAGTTTTTAGCAGATGAATAAGTACATAAAACAAATGTTTATTACGTAACCTATATAGCTTCAGTGAAGAGGTTAGAGTAACAGAAAATTTTATGGGCCAGTAAACTTTGTGAATTTATTTGCAAGGCTAAAATAGTTGCCAAGTCCCTTTTCCTCTCCCTTTGAGTTGACAGGTAGCATCAACAAAGAATTTAGGATATTCAAATCTTCCTTTAAATAAGAGCATCAAAGCACATTTAGAATTTTAAGTCTACATATGTCAGCTGGTAAAATTAGGAAGATTATGAAATCTGAAATCAAAGTCAATGATAAAGACATTAATTCAATCTAAGGAACATCTATTAAATTCTGATTATGTGCCAGGCACAATGCTAGCCACAATACGAAAAAATGAAACAGCTTTGCCCTAAAAGAGCTTACATTCCACTGGCGGGGGAGCATACTGTACACACATGGAAATAAATACAAAAGGATAGAGAAAATAAACTTCAAAAAGGAGTGCTAATAACTGGGGGGGCGGGGGAATGGGGAAAAAAGCTTTATATAAAAGGTAGCACTTTGGCTGTGAGATTGTGTCCCTCCTCAATTTATAAAACTCTTTCAATTGCAAGTGATATTTAAAGTACATGAAACTATTCATATCAAATATACATGAGCTATTTTCCAATGGTAAAGTACTTTATAAGTTAAAATACTATATAAATGTGAGCTATTATTAGACTAAGTTATCTAGCACAGAGACTGGACCTGTAAGGAACTCTTTCTACCAGCATAGGTCAGTCAAGAAACGTTTATTACATGCTTACTATGTGCTAGGCACTATGCTGAGCACTGAGGATACAGAGAAAGGGAAAAACACCATCACTCCCTGTCTTCAAAGAGCTCACATTTACCACTTTCTTGGCAAATTACAGTCTTAGAGAGTTGCCTGGGAACACTGAGAAGTTAAGAAACTTGTCCAGCAGGATGATTGGCCAGTATGGGGCAGATGTGGGACCTGAACCCAGGTCTTCCTGGCCCAGTCCTTTTCTCTCTCATTCCACCATGCTGTCTCTTGACTTATCTACATGCCTCAAACTTTGCATAATAATGTTTTAAAGTCCTGTATGGCTTTTATTAAAGTCAGGAGAATACAATCCTGCTAAAAAGTTTATGTCCTAAACTACAGTAAACAGAAAAAGATAATGTAAGAATTATGACATTCATTCTAAACATTAAAGTCTATTTTTGAGTTACTAATTGCCTTGTAGGGCATCTAACTACATAGTAAACTAGAGGAAACAAGAAAACTAGTTAGACCTAATTCTTTATCTTGATATGATAAATATGAAAAGTATGGATTGTGTTTATATACAATGAATTACAATTTTAAGGTGGAATCTCTGTACTCTGTTTTGTGGGATATTTTGTAGAATTTCTGCATAGAAATACCATTTAGAGAATTGGACCACTGTTTTTCAGTCTTTTTCAGTCGTGGCCAATTCTTTGTAACCCCATTTGGAGTTTTCTTGGCAAAGATATTGGAGTGGTTTACTATTTCCCTCTCCAGCTCATTTTACAGATGAGGAAACTGAGGCACACAAGGTTAAGTGACTTGCCTAGAGTCACAAAGCTAGTAAGTGTGTGAAGCTAGATTTTAACTCAGGAAGATGAGTCCAGGCCCGGTACTCTATCCACTGTACAACCTAGCTTCCCCAGAGAATTGGACCGCAACCTCTACCAATTTTCCTTCATTTATCAAAGTTCACTGTTTTTTAAAAAACTGATGGAAGGTTGTTTTCGTTTAAAAAAAAAAAAGCAAATGATTGCAATAGTGAAAGTGTATGTGCCATACCATTTCAAATTGCTACTATGAGGAGCCAACACTTCAGAATATGCTTCCAATGTTTGCAGGCACCAAATACAGGCTCATTTCCACTGTGCAAGTTAATAATGGAGGTTAGTCATATGCAATTATAAAAACTGGGGGAAATCTCCATATACATACAATATATAGAATCTTTATTTTAGAGATTTTTAAAAATTGCATTCTGAACAGTAAATTAGATGATAAAATAAGTAATGTATCTATCACATATAGGATTTAACTAACAAGTATTCCTCCTACATGAAAAAAGAAAGAATGTATGGTGTAATTCAGTTTTTTTTTTTTTAATTTCCCAGTTCTATTCAATAATTGATTTATAAATTCCAACAAGACTTACCTGTATCCACAGTTCCTTAAAAGTTTAACAAAGTAAAATGCACTTTTCTAATACAGCGCTATTGCCAATCTCAGTTTAAGTCTCATAATCATGTCAATCACAAAATATACCTTAACAAAAACATTTAATTAAGAAAAAAGCATTCATTTGAGACATTTTAACTGTATATAGCAATATAAAATCTTCCCTACACCTTAGTAATGTAATGTAAACAAGATGGATTGGAAGAGAAAACTTACCAGGCTTGTAGTACACTTCAATTTGCATGTTTATTAACAGGCAGCATACAGATTTGAAGGGTATGGAAGAAACTACTCAGCTTATAGATACAACAGATAATAGTAAAGCTATAGCACACTAACAAGTTTTTTTTTTTAAATGAAATGTGTTTTCAGTTTCAAAAAAATCTCAATATCCCTCAATTTTTTTTTTCCTTTTAGGAGAAATCTAAATTGGATTACCAGCACATTTCCTAAATGTGGGTAACGGTTAAAAACTATTAAGATAATCACCTGTGATACTGAGGTCTTCCTGTTTAGGAATTCTTCCTGATACCCCCTGTCTCTCCATACCAAAGTCAGGTTCATAGTGGGGAACCCTGTTGCCTCCTGACCCCCAGTAACACTGAATTTTTCTAAGCTTTGAATTTTAAAAAGCCTACCTGCTTAAAGCTTGGTTTAAAAATATAATTATATGTAGAATACAAATAAAATACTGTTCAGTGTAAAAACTATTTTTACCTCTCAATTATTTCCCTAATCCTATAAAGTTACTGAGAAGAGATGGGAAAAAGAAATACATGCTTATCTAAAAATTACAAAGCCTAAAAAATCATCCAACTATCTTAAATATCCATAATCGAAAATATCCATACTAGAGTATTCATTTACATTTAAAAGTTGGAATCAATGTAACCTATAGAAACAATGTGATTTAGTAAATGTAGTACTTATGACAAAGTTTAGGAGGTCAAGATTCCATTTTTTGTTTTCATTGGTGATTTACTGGATGACTATATAAATGCTGTAACCTCTCTGAACTTTACCTGACTCTGAAGGCTTAAGGGTTTTTTTTTTAAAAGTCTATTATTTATTTCAATAGATACCATTTTATTGCTCTTGTTACCAATGGTATTCACATCTATGAATACTTGACTTATAAAGAATGATCTCCTTGTTGTACCAGTCTTTCCTTACTTATATGAATTACTTGCCATTAAGGAAGAAAAGCACCCACACTTTTTTCTTCAGGTATAGCATTCTTTTTCTTGTTTTGGATCTATAGTTTTTTCATCATGGTAGGGAATTCCAGGTATAAAAACTCCTTTGTCCAAAGAACAGGAGCTCTTCTATAATGAAGTCTTAGAGATGATGTGACCAAGGCCTTCTCAACTTTATTCTCCCACTATGCTGTGCTGACTTGCCATGTACAACACAGCAGTTACAAAAGGGGAGGGGGGGAGAGCAGAGACTGACTAGTTATGGAAGCAGCAACATTTAACATAAACATTTTTTCTTGGAAAGAAAAGTCTCAGTTTTTGTAAACAAACAGCGTACTCCAACTGTTTATTTACAAAAATAGGAGAACAGGTGACATGGCAAAGAATTATGCAGTGTCTTTTATGTAGTAAGAATTTAATAAATACTTGTTGACTGGGAGACAAATTTCATTTATCTTGAGCAATACCTAGAAAATTCCACAACATAAGAATTAATAACTGTCTTGAAATTCCTTATAATTGGATTTAATCTATTTGGGTCCTGCCACTTGATATTTCCTGTTGGATAATGTTTAGAAATATCTCAAGAATTTAACAAATCCTAATGGCAAGACAGTTTGGTGTGCTGGACTGAGCATTTACTTTAATCAGAAGACTTTGGATTCAAAACCTACTTCTTATATGGGTCTCAGATTCCTCATCTGTAAAACTAGATGGCCTGTGAAGACTTCAACCTCTATGATTTTATGATCTTACAAGATGGACTGGCTAAATCGTATCTTAATTGCATTCCCTACTCTGCCATTTGTTTTAACTGGGAACTAAGTAGAAAAATTAGGATGCCTTAAATCAGGATATAGTTGTTGTCCTAAATTCTTTAGAAAGAATCTCACAGAGTTAAGAATGTACAAATCCAATATATCAATTCTGAATTTCAACATGTCATAGAGATGGGCTGAACTCCTCGGTGGTCCAGAGGTTAGGATTTGGTACTCCTGCTGTCTTGGCCTGGGTTTAATTCCCAGCCAAAGACGTTTTTCTTGTTATCATAGTGATAGAAGTGGTAAATATTCCTGTCTGTCACAGAGATTCCTTGGACAGGGAGGCTGCAAGCTTTCAGGAGGATGAGTTTGGAGTCTAGAAGGACTCAAGGATATTTTTCATCTTTTTTGCACTCACCAAGTCCTGGTTTCTTCCTGAGGACACAGCCTCCTTGTCCAACATTTCACTCATACTACCCGATTAACTCATGGTAGGGGAGATGGGATACCCCTTGCCACTTCCAGGCTCTCCTTGTCCCACCATTGCTCAGTAATCTCTCCTCCTTTGAGGTTCATTCAAATCAGATTTATCACCCAATCAAGATTCTAGAGGCTGTTATCTATCAACTATCTATCTATCTATGTATCATATTCTTCAATGAATTCAGTTCCTGTCTCAGCCTTTATCTCCTCCCCAACTCCTGACTTCATACTAGGGGACTTCATCATATATACTGATATTCTCTCAAACAGCCTGATCTCCCAGCTCCTCATTTCCTCTGACCTCCCTCTGCTCCACTTGAGCTACACACAGAGATAGCCAAATCTTGCCATCACTCATTTCAATGAACTGGAGACCTGTCTCAAGTTTCTCCCTGCTCCAGTCCTGCACTTGGACATTTCCTGGCAGACAGTAAATGCTTAATACTTCGTTGTTGTTTGGTCATTTCAGTTGTGTCTGACTCTTCATGATCCAATTCGAGGTTTTTTTGGCAAAGATGCTGCAGTGGTTTGCCATTTTCTTCTCCAGCTCATTTTATGAATGAGGAACTAAGGCAAACAGGGTTAAGTGACTTGCCCAGGGTCACATAGCTAGTAAGTGTGTCTGAGGCCAGATTTGAATTCAGGAAGATGAGTCTTCCTCATACTGCCTTAATAAATGCTTGTTTTCATACTCTACATAGCCGTCAAACTGATCTTCCTAAAGCCCACTTGTCATTCTTCCCACCCTCCATTCAATAAACCCTGAGGATCAAATATATAATCCTCTGGCTTTTAAAGTTCATCATAACCAGGCCCTTTGCTATCTTTCCAGTCTTCTTACAACTTACTCCCCTCCATATACTCTCCCATCCATGATTCTAGCCTCCTTTCTGTTCCCAGAATAAGACACTTTCATCTGACTGCATTTTCACTGACTATCTCCTATGCCTGGAACTCCCATCCTCCTCATTTTGCCTCATGGCTTTTCTAGTTTCCTTAAGTCTCAGCCAAATTCTCATCTTCTGCAAGACGACTTTCCCAGTCCTCCTTAATGTTAGTGCCTTCTCTCTGAGATTACCTCCAATTTATCCTGTATCTATCTTGTTTGTACATAATTGTTTGTTGTCTCTTCCATTAGACTGTAAGCTCCTTGAGAGTGGGAACTGTATTCTGTCTTTCTTTGTACATCCAGCACTTAGCACCATGTGTGGCACATAACAGTCACTTAATAAATATTGTTTACTTGACTGGATGGTCTAGTCTGGAGATGCAGTTCCAGGTAGTGGGAAGGTAGATCTGTGATTTTTGTCAGGGATGCAGATCAAAACTCATCTTGCAGATAAGGAACCTATAAGCTTACCTCAGAGAAGTTAAGTGATTTTCCCAAAGTCATAAAGCTGGTCAATGTTAAAGGCAAAATTAGAATCCCAGTCTCTTCTGATTCCAAATTCAGAGATCTCATTATCTCTACAATTATACTACACCTCTTTGTGGGACCAACTTTAAATGTTAATCAAATTTAGTCTTGTGAAGATAACCTGGGTCAGAACGGACAATTTGCTCACTCTCAAACCCCCCCCCCCAAAAAAAGAGCCTCTCCTGTATCTCCAGGGGAAAAAAAAAAGCTGAAATACACGGCAGCAGTTTCTAGAAGATTAACTCTGGGACTTGCTTGATACAGAATACTTTTCAATTACAGCTCTGGGATCTAGATCCTCACCCACCCTTCACACTCCGAGGGAAAACGAGTAGTTCCATCATTCCTATTAGAGATATATTCCTTGTCACTAGTAATTTTCAAATGCAGTATAATCAACAGTTTCCCTGGTTGGCTCCCTTCCTAAGCACCCAGATTCAGCCTCTACACCAACCCTACTTCTCCCATGTCTCTCCTCTTTCCTCACAACCCACCCCCACAAGGAAACAAATTCCCAGACACTAGATACAGAGACTCCACTCATAACATTCATTGTACTTCACCACTAAAGCAAACATTCTGAAATCATGGTGATCATGTTGGTTACTTCCCAAGTAAGGTAGTTTCAGCTTTGGATCCCATATTTTATTTTTCAGAAAATAAATTTTAGTGATTTCTTTTTGTTATGTACTGCTAATATTGTGATTAACATTATGGAAAGTTTGGCTTATCTTTGATAAATTATGCTTCTTAAATGCTAATGGATGCTAGTTAATTATTCCAGTCCATACCCCCCCCCCCATTCTAGCATTCTGTCTTATTTACTTTGTAAGCAATCTGGAGAATAGCACAAAACTTAGCTATTTTTCTCATTTTAAGAAATGACTGAATGATGGAATATTATCGTATCATGAGAAATGAAGAATGTGAAGTATTCACAGAAACCTGTGAAAACATAAACAGGTGATGAGGGAAGTAAATGGAACCAGGAAAACAATATTCACATTTACCACATTAATGTAAAGAAAAAAAACCCCTAAAAGACATCAGAGTCCTAATTAATTCGGTGACTATATGTAACTTAAGAGGACAAATAATTTAGTACATCTCCCTACTCTTGGCAAGAGAGGTGGTAGGCTCTAGGTACACACCATGGCACAGGGTGCCAGACATAGTAGTCATTGGGAATTTTTTTTTTAATGGCTGAGATATCAAAGTCCTATTTAGAACGGTATTTTCCTATCAGCTTGAAGGGAAGGTAACAAGCATTTATCAAGCACCTGCTATGGCTTTAGCACTTTACAAGTATCTCATTTATCCTCACAACAATGCTCGGAGGTTGGTGCTTTTATTACCCCAATTGTACAACCAAAGAAACTGAGGAAGACAGAGATTATGTAACTTGCCCAAGGTCACAGAGTTAAGTAAGTGCCTGAAGCTAGATTTGAACTTGGGTTTTCTTGACTCCAGGCTCAGTACTTTATACATTCCTAGCAGCCTGTTAGAAACTAGAACTATATATTCATAATAAGGAATAAGTTTCAGGGAGGAGGGAAAATTTAAAGGCTTGGGGTCTCCTAAATGTCCAAACCCAGATCTATGGTGAAATAAGATATCAGTAAAGTATAAAATGCAATTTGGATCATTCAACAATTTGGACACACTTCAACTTGCCTCTATCCATAAAGATATTCAAGAATTAAATTATGGATACTGCCAAGGAGATAAAGGAATACCAAAAGGCAAAACTACTTGCAATCCCAAAGTCTATATACTATCACCTCCGTTACCTGATCCCTACTTAAGTAGTTCACTGAAAAATCATTAATTCAACAAGTATTATTAATTCCAGATAACTAATTGAATTAAACTAGATTAATAAATAGCAAAACAAGAAAACAAAAGATAACACAAAGAAGCAACGTATGTTCTAAAGAGTTCAATAAATAGAGAAGCAATATGATATATAGGGGATGGGAAACTAATTTTGGAGTCAGGAAAACCTGGGGTCACATTTAGTCTCTGCCACATACTACCTCTTTGATCATTGGAAGGTCATTTAATTTTGCTATAACCCCAGACAACTATAAATTAAAGTAGATTATACATGTGGCGGGAATTTCCTTCACTGATGAAATCACAAGTCTCTGCAAACAACAACAAAAAAGATACAAAGGAGAAGTATTACAGAATTTTTTTTTAAAGGATAAATCACTATAAATTAGAAGAATCAGAGGAGGCTTCAACAAGGAAAAAAGGTGAGCTACAACGCTTTTTTATTTCCATTTTACAGATGAAAGAAATTTAGGCTCAGATAACTTACATTACTTGCCAAAGCTTAAGTGGTTGGTAGAGTGGAGACTCAAACTCCATTCTTTTGATTTTAAGTGAAATGCTTCTTCTAATACATGGACTCTGCCCTTGAAGAATGTATAGGATCTATGTAGGGAGAAGTTTGGAGAATATTTAGGTAAAGGAAATAGTATGAGAAAAGGGTTGAAAAGAAAGAATAAGGATGGTTTTTGGGAAAGAGTATGTATGAAAGGCAATGTAGGAATAGAGAGCCAGCCTTCTAGACAAGAAGGCCCAGATTCAAATTGTCTCTCTAACACAGACTTTGTGACCCTGGGCAAATCATTTAACCTCTTGGTGCTCTAAGCAACTCTTCTTATACTAGTGAAATCACAAGTTTAGTCCTTATCTCTATCAAGATATAAGGGGGGGGGGGGCAAAGCCAAGATGGCTGAGTAAAAGCAGAGATTTGCTTGAGTTCTCCCCCAAACCCTTCCAAATACCTGTAAAAAATGGCTCTAAACAAATTCTAAAGCAGCAGAACCCACAAAAAGAGCGAAAAAAATTTCCAGCCCAAGACAACTTGGATGGTTGATTGGAAAGGTCTATCGTGACCTCCTGGGAGAGGAATGCAGTTTGGCACGGGCATGCACGCAAAACAGGCCTCAGCGAACCTGGAGCAGACCTCAGAGGACTGAATCACGAGGCAGTTGTGGAGTCTTCCAGACTTCTCAACCCACAAACACCAAACACACCTTAGAAGGTCAGTAGGAAAAGTCTGTAACTGCGGTGAGAGAGAAGCGAGGTCCGAGCCCCAGCCCCGGCTGAAGCCCCAGGGCGGATGCTGCTTCCAGAGCTTCCAGCCCACAGACTGAGGGGGAATTGAGTGACTAATCAGAGGGAGATTGCAGGGATCTCTCTGCTGGTGCTGGTGCTGGTGCAGGAATCTCTTGCTTTGCCTGTTCTTGGATGTGGGTCACAATTCTAGGTGGTGATCCTGGGGCAAAGAGGAGAGCCAGCATGGTGGAATTTGTAGTGGCGGTGGAAAGGGAATCCTCCTCACAGTTCCAAGGTAGAAAAGAGTGCTTGTGGTCACTCATAGACCAGAGCACAGGCCAGGAAAGGAGTAAACACCTCACCCCTTATCAAGCCACCTTGGAAGAATGGAAAATTCACAGGTCACTAGAAGTATCTCTGAAAACAGCTGCACCAAACCCCTGAAGCTTGGGTCAGTACATTTCCCACACTGGAAGGAGACCCCTACCTTAATAAAGAGTATAACTCAAGTAATTGGCTGGAATCATGAGCATTTGGTGACAAAGAAGATCAAAACATACAACCAGAAGAAGACAACAAAGTCAAAGCTCCTACATCCAAAGCCTCCAAGAAATATATGCATCAGTCCCAGGCCATGGAAGAGTTCAAAAAGGATTCTGAGAAGCAAGTAAGAGAAGTAGAGGAAAAACTGGGAAGAGAAATGAGAGTGATGCAAGAAAATCATGAAAAACTAGTCAACAGCTTGCTAAAGGAGACCCCCCCAAAAATACTGAAGAAAATGACACCTTAAAAAATAGGCTAACCCAAATGGCAAAAGAGGTCCAAAAAGCCATTGAGGAGAAGAATACCTTAAAAAGCAGAACTGGCCAAATGGAAAAGGAAGTCCAAAAGCTTACTGAAGAAAATACTTCCTTAAAAATTAGAATGGAGCAAATGGAAGCTAGTGATTTTATGAGAAATCAAGACATTGTAAAACAAAACCAAAAGAATGAATGTGAATGAAAAAGAAAGAACCAATGTGAAATATCTCATTGGAAAAACAACTGACCTGGAAAATAGATCCAGGAGAGAGAATTTAAAAATTATTGGACAATCTGAAAGCCAGGATCAAAAAAAGAGCCTAGATATCAACTTTCAAGAAATTATCAAGGAAAACTGCCCTGATATTTTAGAACCTGAGGACAAAATAGAAATTGAAAGAATCCACCAATCACCTCCTGAAAGAGATCCCCAAAGGAAAACTCCTAGGAATATTGTAGCCAAATTCCAGAGTTTCCAGGTCAATGAGAAAATAGTGCAAGCATCCAGAAAGAAACAATTCAAGTATTATGGAAACACAATTAGGACAACACAAGATTTAGCAGTTTCTACATTAAGGGACCATAGGGCTAGGGATATGATATTCAGGAGGTCAAAGGAGATGGGATTACAACCAAGAATCACCTACCCAGCAAAACTGAGTATAATCCTTCAGGGGAAAAAATGGACATTCTTTGAAATAGAGGACTTTCAAGCATTCTTGATGGAAAGACCAGAGCTGAATAGAAAATTTGACTTTCAAATACAAGACTCAAACATGAAGAGGTAAAAAGGAAAGAGAAATCATAAGGGATTTATTAAGGTTGAACTGTTTACATTCCTGCATGGAAAGATGATATTTGTAACTCATGAGACCTTTGTCAGTGTTAGCATAGTTGGAGAGAAAAAATTATATGTATGTATATATATATGTATATATATAGATATATAGATAGATAGATAAATAGAGGGCACAGGGTGAGTTGAAGATGAAGGGGTGATATCTGGAGAATAAAATTAAGGAGTGAGAGAGGATTGTACTGGGAGAAGGAGAAAGGGAGAGGCAGAATGGGGTAAATTATTTCACATAAAACAGACAAGAAAATGTTTTTACAATGGAGGGGAAACGGGAGATGGTGAAAGGGAATGAGTGAATCTTATTCTCATTAGATTTGACTTAAGAAGGGAATAATATATAGACTCCATTGGGTAAGGAAATCTATCTTACCCTACAGGAAAATAAGGGGGAAGGGAGGGGGTAATCAAAAGCAAACACTTCTAAGGAGAGACAGGGTCAAAAGACAGAATAGAATAAATGGAGGGTGGGATAGGATTAAGTGAAATATACTTAGTTTTTCACAACATGACTACTATGGAAGTGTTTTGCATCACTACACATGTATAACCTGTATTGAGTTGCTTGCCTCCTCAATGAGGGTGGGTGGGGAGGGAGGAAGGTAGAAAATTTGGAACCCAAAGTTTTAAAAACAAATGTTAAAAGTTATTTTCACATGTAACTGGGAAATAAGATATATAGGCAAAAAAGTATAGAAATTTATCCTGCCCTACAGGAAAACTGAAGGGGATAAGAGAAGGGGGGGGATAGAAGAAAGGGCTGATTAGGGAAAGGGGTATTCAGAATGCATGCCATCTTGGGGTGGGGGGAAGGATGAGATGGGGAGAGAATTTGGAATTCAAAATCTTGTGGAAGCGAATATTGAAAACTAAAAATAAATAAATTAATAAAATCTGAAAAAAAGATATATAGGGGAAATACACAAATATTTAATAATAAGAGATATTCCCAATAAAATGATAAAATGATCAAAAGATATGAAGTGGGAATCTTCCAAAGAAATGGCAACTATTACTAATTACAAGGAAAAAATTCTTTAACTTACTAATGTAAGAAATACAAATTTTAAAAACTCTTGAGGTTTGACCTTAAAACCATTAGACTGGTAAAGATGACAAACAATGGGAATACCCGATATTGGAAGGGTTGGAAAGGAGAGGGACACTAACTCACTGTTGCTGGAGCTAGAAACTGATCTAATCCTTCTGGCAAGTCACTAAACTGTGCTTGCCCTTTGACACAGCAGTACTATGAATAGGCATACTTCCTCTTAAAGGTTCAAATGGCACAAAGAACTTAAATGTCCAAAAATATTTATTGATATACTTTTTGATGTAGCAAGGAGCTGGAAACAAATTGATGTCCTTCAGTTGAGAAAGAGCTGAACAAATAATATTGTGTTATAAGAAATGATGAAAAGAACGGATTTAGAGGAACCTAAAAAGACTTGTATCAAATGATATAGAATGAAATGAGCAGAACCAGGACGATTCATACAATGACCAGTACACTGTAAAGGAAAAATCTGAAAGACTTAAGAACTTTGAACAGTGAACCACTATAAGTCTAGAAGACTATTAATGAACTATTCCTCCCATCTCTTGGCCAGAGAGGTGCTGGACTATAGATGCAGAAAGAGACATACATTTTCAATGTGTTACCAATTTACCAATGTGTTAATTTGTTTTGTTTGATTTGTCATAAGGGAGGGCATTTACTTTTGTACAGGAGAGTTGAGTGGGGAGAGTGATGCTATAAAAAGAAAAGAAATTTGATAAAATATTATTAATATGCAAAGAAAAAAGCAAAAGGAAGTTCAGAAGGGACAGTGTTCAGAAAAGGTGATGTTGGCAACAGTAAAGCAGAGTTTATTAAGTGTCTACTATGTGTGAGGGATACAAAGAACAGCAAAAAAAAACAGGCTGTGCTCTCAAGGAGCTCACTTTTAAGAATCAGATGACATGCAAGTAATTATGTACGTACAAGGTATACACAGGATAAATAGGAGTAATCTCAAAAAAAAAAAAAAAGGCACTAGCATTAAGGGAGACCAGGAAAAGCTTCTGGTAGAAAGCATGATTTTGGCTGGGATTACAAGGAAGCTGGAGAAACTAGGAGGCAGAAAAGAGAAGGAAGAAGGTTCCAGGAATTCAGAACATCCAGTAAATATGCAGTTAGGAGATGGACTATCTTGTTGGAAGAACAGCAAGGTAGTTTGTAGATCACAGAAAACATGGAATGAAGGTTTAAGACAACTTAGTGTAAAGACAGGAAGGGGCCAGATTACGTGAAGGGCTTCACAAGTGGATTTTTATATTTGACCTAGATATATTAGGGAGTGATTGGAATTTGTTGAAATAGGGGTGACATGCTCAGTCTTATGATTTATAAAGATGACTTTGATAGCTGACTGGAGGATAGACTGGAACGAGGAGAAACTTAAGGCAGGAAGGTCAAACAGAAGGCTATTTATTCTAATAATCCAGGTATGAGGTGATGTGACCCTGCACCAAGGTAGTTGCAGTATCAGAAAACAGAAGGGGGGTGTATATGAGAGACATTATGAAAGCAGAATTTATAGGACTTGACAATAATTGAATATTGAAGGGAGGGTGAGGAGAGACTGAGTAATTGAGGGTAACACCTAAGTGACTGGAAGGATGGTGGTACCAGACAGAAATAGAGAAATTGGGAAAAAAGAGGATATTTTTTGTTTGTTTGTTTTGAGGGGAAGATAATGATTTCAGATCCAGTTCAAGCTGTCATTAGACAGCTTATTAAGGCAGTTCGAGATACAAGGCTGGAAGTCAGGATAGGGGTTAGGGCTGGATAAGCAGATCTTACAATCATCAGCAAAGAGATAATAATTGAATCCACTGGAGCTGATGTGATAACCAAATGAAATAGTACATAAAGAGAAAAGGGACTGGGACAGAGACTTGAGAACACCAAAGTCAGCAAGTGTGGCCTGCATGAAGTTCCAGGGAAAGGAGCTGAGAAGTGGTCAGACAGGTATGAGGAGAACCAGGAAAGAGCAGGGTTCAAAAAACCCTAGAGAGAAGAGAGTATCAAGGAGGAGAAGGAGTCAAAGACTACAGAGACAGCAAAAAAAAATGAGGATTGATAATATGCTATTAGAGGCAATTAAGAGATCACTGATAACTTTGAAGAGAGCAGTTTCAGGGGAATGATGAATTGGGAAGCCAGACTTCAGATGGTTAAGAGAGTGAGAGGAAAGGAAGTGGAGGCACTGACTGTAGACAGCCTTCTCAATGGGTTTACCCATTAAAAGGAATTAGGTACAACAAGGATGGATGGATCAAATGAAGGTTTTTTTTTAAGGATGGGGCAAGATGGGCACATTTGTAGGTAGCAAGGAAACTAGCAGATAGGGAGAGTTTGAAGATTAGTGAGCATAGGCCTGACAGAGAGACTATTTACTAGGGAAGGAATGGCTGTAGAGGGGGATTGTCTTTGCAAAGAGAAAGGTTACCTATTCATGTGAAGGGAGAGTAAAGGATAGCAAGGGAAGGTATCTGAGTGACATGAGATGAGAAGGGATATGAGGAAGCTCTCATGGAATGGCAGTAAGGATAAAGAATAGCAAATATTAGTTCAGAATTGATTTTATTTTGTTAAACCAGGAGGTAGGGGTTTGAGTTGTGTAGTCCGCAACATAATAACAAAGTTTTCCGACAGTTTCCTTGCTGCCATTCCATGAGAGCTAGTAGAAAGGGAGAGTCTGAAGATTAGTGAGTGTAGGAATGATAGAGAGACAATTCACTAGGGAAGGAATGGGTGTAGAGAGGGGATTGTCTTCCCAAGGAGAACTAAGACTTGCACACACGTTTTTGACAGCCAAGAGAAAAAATGTATTTTATGTAGGTGAAGTACAAGACGTGGATTAAAGTAGTATGAGCAACAAGCTAGTCTTGAAGTGAATGCTAACATACACAAATGTGGTAAAAATACTGCTACCTGTGTGCCAGACGCTGAGGTTAAAAAAAAAAAAAAATCTCAAGAAACCACATACAAAAAAAAAAACAAACCCAAACCAAAAAACAAAAAAACCACACCCATAGACTATTAGCAGAGGATTTGTTTAACAATGATGAGAAAAAATTTACAGATTAATTTAGAAGTACAAATTCCTAAACTATACAGTTAAGAATGGGAAAAGGTGACAGAAAAGATCAATTGGGGAAAATAAATATCCCTATGCTTGAAATCATGTTACTAATTTTGATCTATTCCTTTATTTAAAAAAGCAAACGTCCCAGATTCCATGGCAAATTATTATCTGTATATGCTAGAAAGTTAGTAATGACCAAAAATGTATTTATAAATCTGATAAGGTATATGTAACATATACCTTATCAAAGTTTATTAATTAACAAACAAGATACACCACAGGGCAAATTGGAGATAATCAACTAAGGAAAGTCACTTGAAGAAACAGGCACATACGTTAAGTGACTTATCCAGGGTCACACAGCTAATAAATGTCCAAGGCAGGACACCTACACTGAATAATCACACTCCTCGATCGAGATTTTGGTCAAGATCTATGACTTCACTGATGTTGGTAATTCTTGGTTAAAAATTCCCTTTACCCCTGCAGAGCTACAACTTAGAGCTATTTACTTCAATTATATGGTATCTCTGCCCCAAGTCTTTCCCCACTTCAGGCCATCCTCTACTCAGTTTAGATCTTTCTAAAGAAAGGCCAGACTGATCATCTCAATCCTCTATTAAAATTCCAGTGACTCCTTGTTACCACCAGGATCATCATCAGTTGTCTTGACTTTTGCCTTGCTACTGGACTTCCATGATTCTAGAAAAGACAGTGAGGCTGATGACTTTGTACAACTCTGTCTCACTTAAATTCAACTCACAAGTTAAGACATCACTCCATGATGACATTGGTCCTCTTTGAAAACAAAGATTGAACAACTTCCAGGATCAAATATAAAATCCACTAGTTTTTAATGTCTTTCATAACCTGGCCCCTTCCTACTTTTTCAGTCTTCTTGCATTTTACTGTCCTTCATATACTGTACCATCCATGACTCCTAGCCTTCTTTTCTGTCAATTGTTACTGGCTGGTCCCCATGCTTGGAATTCCCTCCCTCCTCACCTCAGCCTCCTAGCTTTCCCAGCCTCCTAAACTCTCAGCTAAATCTTCACCTTCTACAAGAACACTTTTCAGGCCTCCCCTTAACATTAATGCCTTTCCTCTGAGATTATCTCCAATATATCCTGGATCTATAGTGCTTGTACATAGTTGCTTGCACATTGTCTCCTTCATTAGACTAAGCTCCTTGAGAGCACAGACAGGCTAATCTGATCTTTTGATCGACCTATTTTTTTTAAACCAATATGAGATGATTCTGATGACTACTATTTTACATATATACATACATACATATATATATATATATATATATATACACATACATATAGTTTTGTTTTTAGGCAATTGGGGTTAAGTGACTTGCCCAGGGTGACACAGCTAGTAAGTGTCAAGTGTCTGGTCTGAGGCTGGATTTGAACTCAGGTCCTCCTGAATTCAGGGCTCTATCTGCTGTATCATCTAGCTGTCTCCCTGTCATTTTATATCTTAAGGTCTGTAGGTACTCCCTCTTCATCCCTACCTCCCTTTATAATTTCCCTTAATATTCTATATCTCCTGTTTTTCCAAATGAATTTGGTTATTATTTTATCAAGATCTGTAAAGTATTTCCTTGGTAATTAGGTAAAACATTAGAAGTGTAAATTAATTTTAGTAGTATTGTCATTTTCATTACACTGGCATGACCCAGTCATAAACACTGAATATTCCTCCAGTTATTTATTATTCTTTATTTCTGTAAGGAGAACTTTGTAACTGAATCTATACAATTTTGGTAGATTGATCCCCAGATATTTTGTTCACTGTTATGTAAAAATGCAGTTGATTTTTTGGATATATTTTGTAGCTTGTAACTCTGCTACAGATGCTATCTTGATTAGCACTTTGTTGATTTCCTAGGATTTTCATGTCCCCAGTAATATAGTTATATTTCCTCTTTATGCTTGAAAATTTTCTCTCTTGTCTTATTGCTATCACTAACAGTTTCAGAACTAAATCAACTAACTGTGAGCAGAATAGAAATCCTTGTTTTATTCCTCTATTTATTGCAAAAGGTTCTAGTATATTCCCTGTGCATATGATGCTTGCTTTTAGTTTTAGACAGATGCTTTTTTATGATATTAAAAAAGTCCCCTAGTCATATAATCTATATTTTTTTGTTATATTTTGTAAAGGCTTCTTCTGGCTCTAGTGAGATAATCATGTGGTTTGGGCTATTTTGGTTTTTAATTTAATTATATTGATCGTTTTCCTAATATTGAACCATCCTTGCTTCCCTGATATAAATCCAAATTGGTCATTATGAATGATTTCTTGAATAAATCAATGTAATCTGACATGATTTCTGAAAAAAACTGAATCAATATTCATTAATGATATTGGCCTATTTATATCCTTTTTTGTCTTTTAGCCTTCCCTGGTTAAGATATTAAGATCAGATTTGTCTCATATAAAGATTCTAATAGGGTTCTTTCTCATTTTTGAGAATCATTTGTGAGCATATGTACTAACCATTCTTTAAAAGTTTCACAGAATCGTTCTGTGATCCATCAGGACCAGAGTGGTTTTTTTTTTCCTTTGAGTAGTTTGTTTTCACCTACTTCTAATTTCATTTTCTGATGATGGGTTATGCAAAATTTCTATCTGGTGGTAATCTGTTTGGGTATTTTGTATTTTTTAAGGTATTCCTCTATTTCTTCGGTGTTCTAAGCTTTGTTGGCATATAAATGTGTAAACTAGGTTCTAATAATTATTTTTATTTGTTCTGATTTTGTGATTTTTACCTTGCTCATTTGCTTTTTTATTAACTTGATTTTCTCCCCTCTTCTTTTAAATCCGTTAAATCACTAAAGATATGTCCATTAATCTTTTCAAGGACCCAGCTTTTAATTTTATTTATCATTTTATGGGGGTTTTTGTTTCCAATTTAACTATTTCTCCCCTAATATTTACATCTCCTGTTTTGTGCAAGATTAGTTTGTTGGCTTTCTAGTTTTTAAAAATGCTTATTTAGTTCATTAATCCTCTTAAAAATTTTTTTTGTTAATGTATGTTTGTAGGGATATGACTTTTCCCCTGAGGACTGCTTTAGTTGCATCCCAGGAATTTTTGTATGTTATTTCATTATTATCATTTTCTTTCACATAATTATTGTTTTCATGATTGGTTTTCTGGGTCACTCATTATTTATTATTTCATTGTTGTCTCCTTTTTCTAGTATTTTGGTTAAGTGACTTTTGTATGTGGTCCATAAGCCAATGACCATAAAAGATATATTTACTATTTCTGTCTATTTACATTTGTTTGCAAAATCTCAGTGCCCTAACACATGGTCAGTTATTATAAAGGTTTCACATGGTGCTGAGAATTATGCGTATATTCTTTTGAAGTACAATTTAGAAGATGCTATAAATCTTTTAGCTCCAGTCTCTCCAACAATTTGTTCAGTTCTATATTTTCTCTTTTGTTTATCTTTCAGTTAAATTTATCCAAAACTGAGAAAGGGACACTGAAATATCTTGTCATTATTATGTTACTATGTATTCTTGTAGCCCAGTTACTGTTTCATTTCTGAATTTAGATGCTAAGGCATTCAGAGCATATAAAGTTAATACTGACATTGATTTTCTGTCTATAGTTCCTTTCAGCATAATGTAGTTTCCTTGTTTACCCCCTTTTAGTTTTAAATGTTTGTTTTCACTTTGTTGGATGGCAGGATTGCAACTCCTGCTTTTTTGCATTCACATGATATACACAGTAATCTTCTGCAAGCCATTCTTCTTATGTCTTTGTTTTTTCAAATTGTGTTTCTTGTAAGAATCAGATTACAGTTTTGTTGAGTTATCCAATCTTCCATTCTTTTTTCATTTTATTGGACTACTTAATTCACTCACATTTAAATTTATGAGAATTAGCTTTATATTTTCCTCCATTTGTTTCTAATATTTTTTTTTAAAGTTATGATTTCCTCCCTCTTCCATTATAAACACTGTTCATCTCTTTTGTTACTTTTAAGTTATTCTATTCCCACCTGGGTTCTCCCCATTTGTAACCCTTTTCCCTTTGGAGTTCTGCTTTATGATTCCTTTACTGCTTTTATCAGTTCAAGAGAAACACAAGAAACGCAAGAAACGCAAATTTAAAGAATCCACCTCAAATGTTCACACAGACTATTTGGGCCCGACCTGTGGTAGAACATTCCAAGCCCCTATTGGTCTGATCAGCCACAGTCGGACACACTAAAACTTGACTCTAGCATAGTGATGTCATTTTGGTCCTCTTCGAGAGTGAAGGACGACAACTAACCAATCATTTAATTCTTCCCCACTTCTTTTTCCTGTCAAGTAGAATCCCCCTATCTCACCTCCCCTTTAACTTGTCCTGTTCAGTAATTTTTAAAATTTCATTTTCTTTGCCCCTTTCCAGAGAGGATTTCTCTTCTCCACTTTCTTCAACATCCATTCTCCTGTCTACTCTAGACCCTCATTCTCTGGTTCACAGCCTCTATATTTATCTAGTCCCTCTCTAGTCTCTGAATTACTCACAGAATCCAAAACTTCCACAGCAGCTATTCTGAGCTCTCCACTCTAAGCACTTTCTGTCACTGTCTTGTGGTGCTTACTCCTCACCCCCTTTTCCACTGTGCCTCACTCCTAGAAAAATACCAATTCCTGCAAGTGATAGTGAGGACCGTGCCCCAGGGAAGGATTTCCCCACCCCCATCCCTTAATATGCAGCCCATCAGTGACTTTTGCCCTTCTCAGGTCACTTATACCTATTGATACGCTTCAAAATCTCCTCCCAGGTTCCATGTTCTCCCACTCTCCCAAGCTCTAATTGCTCCTAGGAGCTCAGACTCCTCCAATCCAGGCATAGGATGAGTGGTCTTTACAAGAATCAAATTCTCAAAGTGCAAGGTCTCCATCTACCTTCAGAGAACATCTCTATTTACCAATAGGTGTATTCATTAGTGGCCTCCCCTCCCCATACTTTCCTCTTCCTCCCCTTATCTCCTCATCCACTGCCATCCTCAATCCTGCAGGTTCTCTACTTTGTGAAAGATGTTCTCCTCACTTCTAGTGCTCGACTGGACCAGGATATACCATGCACTCTCTTCTGTTCTCCTCCTATTCTCCTCTCTGGACTCTCCCATTTTGTAACCTAATATCCCCCCCAAAATTGTTCATATGTAGGTAGAATATTGCAAGACTCACTCCATAATCCCCCAGGTCTACCTCTCCACTATCATCTTCAGCTGACTTCTGCCTTTACTCCATCTCCCTGTTTACATTTAGAAAGAAATGTCTTAATGGCTTCTGCACTGTCTCTCTGATGCTGCCTTTGGTTGCTACATTGTTCACCTCTCCTGGGTTTCTGCTGTCTGGTCATCTCTTCAGGTCTGTTGCTGTTGTTTTTTTTTTAATAAGAAAGCTTCAAATGCCTCTATTATTGAACATCCGTCTTTTTCATTTATGTTTAAACTGAGATGTGCAGACCTTTCCACAAAGTAGGTCACCTTGCATCGCATTTTGAAGTCCAGCATTCTTTCAAACACATTTTTCCATTCCCTCTTTATTATTTTTTTCTAGTGACTGTGAAACTGTTTTGTGTTATTAGAATTTCCTTTACTTTGTATTTGAAGGTTCTCCTAGTTGCTTGCAGAATTGGTTGTTTCTCGATGGAATAGTTAAATTTAACCACTATGTATCTTGGAGTTTTCAGTCTTGGGTTTTTTTTTCCCCTGGAAGTGACATATGGATTCTTTTCGTACTTTGTTTTCTGGGTTCACAAGTTCTGGGAAGCTTCCTTCTGTTATGGTGTTCAGGTTTTGTAACTTGTCATGTTCTATTGTAAGATCTATAATCCTCACGCTATCTCTACACTTCCTGTCTTCAAAAGCCCTACATTGTGTTTGTACTTACAGTATGTTTTTTTTAAATTTTATTGCTTTTTGCTTTTCTTCTTCCAGCTCGTTCTTCACTTCTGTGTATTTTTATTTATAATTTCCCTTCTTTTTTGCTTTCTTGGTAAGACTTGCCACTACAGATTCAAGTTTTTCTACTCTTATCAATTATTTCTGCTGTTCAGGCCCTAAATTCTGCTCTCCTAATTTTCAATTCTCTTTTGAACAACTCAGGAACATCAAGCTTTCCTCAAAATTCACGGAGTCTTCTGTCCCATCAGTTGCTGAATCATTTTCCCTTGTTTTTCAGTATTTATTCACAGATGCCTGAACTCCTTTACTATATCTAGAGGCTATAATTCCTTTTTTTTCTGTTAAGGTCTCCCCTGTTGGTTTATCTACTTATACTCAAGGTCTTTCAATTTTCTCCCACTCCAGATCTTTGGCAATTTCATTCTTTCCCCCTCCATTTTCCTCCTGCTGTTAACATTCTGAATTCCTCCCTTCTGATGGTTTCTCTGGGCGTTAGATCTTAAAATGCTTCAGCCTCCTCTTACAGGCTTGGCAGTTCATGGTTGATCAGCTTAGGTTGTTGTCCAATATCACCTTTTTTTGGGGGGGGGGAGACAGAACTGGCCCCAGTTTGATTCTGAGGGACTCTTTCCCCTCAGGTTCATTGGAATGCCCCCCAAAAAGCCACCCTCCCCACCTTTCCTCACACATGCCGCATCCCTTCCAGTTCCCTCTGCTCCTCAGTTCTCTGATCCAGTGGTAGGGTAATGCTAATATGTGGTTTTCTAAGTCAATATGAAGCCTACAGGGATATATTTCTATTTGAGTTTGACCACTGTCCTACACCATGGAGATAGCTGAAATTGCTTCATCTCTGACACACAGTTTCTATTACAGAGAGGTTTCAAAAGTCATGAGTATCCGAGAAAATGTCTAGTACTCCATCTTGTTGGGCATGTGATCCAGAAGCAAGACATACTTTTCAGATGTGGATAATATATTAATCCAGGAGAGGGAGTTATTGGCAATCGATAGTGACGTTAAAAATTAGGCCAACAAAAAAAAAACCCCACAATTACAACGCTTAACCACTTATATTATAAATGTTACCCTCTTTCTGGAATTATAACTGGCCACAGTTAAAATTTAGGAGAAAAAAACTGTTCTATTTATGCCTATATTCAAAACCAAACCTTTAAAAAAAACCTATTCAATAGTCACTTAGTAGGTGCCTACAGTAGGCACTGTGCTAAGTGCTGGAGACAGAAGGGTAAAAAAGGGAAACAAGTCCTCATACTCAAGGAACTTAGATTCTGCTATAAAGAATATGCAAACTAGTAGATATAACCTGCCCAGATGCTCAGAAGTTTCATACTGGGCCTAAAATGGATTAGCAGCACTAGGAAAGAAAATAAAGTGCAGGATGAAAGAGAGATTCAAGCAAGGAGCCATGTTACTTTGGTGACTTGCCAGATGTGTCAGGGTTGATCTCAATGTTTTGAACTTGGGTGAATGGGAGAATGATAGAAATTGGAAATTCAGAAGAGGGATTGAAATGATGTTCATTTTTAGAAACACTGAAGTTGAGTTTCATGTGGAGGTATGTGGCAAACAACAGAAGACTGGAACTGAATCTTAAGAGACTATTTGGTACTAGAGATATGGACAGCTGTGAGAGTTAAAGTCATACATACAGAGAAAATTCCCAAATGAAGTGTAGCTTGAGAAATGTGATTCTGAAGCCTTATTTGCAAATCACCTTTCCACAAAGGAGCCACATGACTTCAGCATAACCAGTAGAATCCAGCATAAAACATTATAATACAGAATTTAAAGGTCTAGAATACTTATTCCAGGTTCCATGTAAAAGATTCTAATATATCTCCAAAGTGAACTGGGTATCACTAACATGCAATAAATTTTTTAATTAAGGAATAAAAAAATAAATTTATTTAAAAATCTAGCTTTAACAATTAATTGAAAAGCAGCTAATACCACTTATGTTTTAAAAATTTATTTCACCACATTCTATCCCTCCAACAAGCTTTCCATTGCTTTTTTGGCAAGTGCATTTACCAATACACTTTGCCTCTTCTATTTTTCCAATTTTCTTATACTTTATTTCTCTCCATGCACCTTACTGGTACAACAATACTGACCTTCTTGCTTGTTCCTCCTAGCTCCAAGCTTTTTCACTGGCTGCTGCCTATGCCTGGGAATGTTATCCCTCCTCTTATCTCTGCCTCCTGGCTTACTTTAAAAGTTCAGCTAAAATCTCACCTTCTGCAAGAAACCTTTTCTGGTTCCCCTTAATGCTAGTGCCTTCCCTCTGAGATTATCTCCAATTTATTCTCTATATATCTATTTGCATGTTTTCTCCTCCTACTCACTCACTGCTATCTTCCAAAAGAAAAAATAGACATCAATATTATTAATTTATAAGTCTCATTCAAGTCTTATTAAAGATGCATATACATGGTTCTAAAACACATTCTCAATGGTGAAAACACAAAGGAAGCCAGGTTAATTCACCTATTACTTTGTTGATTAGCATATCACACTTCCTAACTAAATCTTCTACTAAGGATGCACCCTAATAAGCTAGAGAAACTGAATAAATTCTGGGATAAAGTCCACTGACCACAGTAAAATCCTTAAAGAAAAACTATATATTTAATCATATTTATTAGCATAATTACTTGGCTTATTTTTAGTTCATTAAACTAAATAAACAAAAAAGCTAGACTTTAAAAGAGATGAGAAAAAGAGGCAAAAGCCATCAGTACATAAATTTTAAGTGAATTTAGTTTTTAGACCTGAGTCATTGCCAGAAAGCAATGTGAACTCTCTTGACCTTTGCTGCTTCATAACCTAGAATTAGGAAGGTAAATATGCTGTCACTATATTGCTCCCCGTAGTAGTAAAAGCAATTCTATCCTTCTAAACCATCTCCTTTATGTCTTCTCATTGCTTTCTGAAGGAAAAAAAAGAAAAAGAAAGGTGGGAAGAAAAAGAGGAATGATGGCACTGAATCTTACTCACTGAAATTTCTTAGGACCTATTCCTAGAGCACAGTGACCCAAATCTGCACAGGATGAAATTTGTTGATACCGAAGACAAAATTGGATTCCTCATCATGACCAAAACAAAACAAATAAGAAATTATTATAGTCTAAAATTTTACCATTTCTGAAATAGTTTTTAAGTAGAACTTCTTTTGAAGTTCAAACTTCAGGTCACTTGCAAATTGCATTCACATAACACTTGTTTCAAGCAATGTTGGCATTAACTTGAACAGCTCTCAACCAGTTCCACCAAAAATATGAGCGTGGTCCTAAAATCTAAGGAATGGAGTTTGATTGCTTCAGGCTTCCTGCTCCTGAACCCAGCCCCCCATCTTTAAAAGTGGGAAAAAGAAAAGACTTTAGATGAACACCAATTTAAGAGACAATGTTTTCAAGGCATAGATCTTAGAAACAACATTAACAATATTACTGGTATTTTCAGGACAATCAGTACACATACTAATCTTTAAAACTGCTACTAACATTTTTTTTAAAAGAAATAAGAAAACATCAACGATAAACATGTAGTCTGATAACGGGGTCTACACATAAAGATATATAGTGACACAGAATGCTCAAACTGGGGAACAGTATTTGCACAGTGCAGAGAAATGGAAAAAAAAAACTATCAGTCCCATCTATTAGTGCAAAAAGAGAGGAGAAATGTACCTTCAGAAGCCACCAAAGTAAGGCAGCAGGAAACTCTCCTGTTTGATTCCCTGCAACCCATTTGCCTGGAGCTCAGCAGGGTCACAATCAATACAACAGAAATATTGTCAATATCCTGTTGTCCAACTGGAATATGATGTCATAGAACAGCAATAACTCCTCAAATTTGTTCAATTATCTATAAGTGGATAATTGGAATTTACTATAAAAAAGAGAACTGCCAACTCTCCTGCATTTCACGAGGATTCTCTTGGAATCAAGAAATTCCTGGCTTCCAATCATTGTTTTGTTTTTTCCCTGGGATACCAGGAAGCAGCTGTGTGTAGTTGCTGTGCCACCTTGTGTCCATGCCTGGTATTTATTTCACAGTGACCAAGAGAGGGAAATGGGGTGTTTACTGGGGAGGGAAGGGAGGTGATGCACAAAAACAGCACCAGCTATTCTTTTGTCCACAGCTCACCTTTCCCAGATAATCATCTCTAATGAAAGCAGACTGGATTAACAAACATGAATCAATGGATCCATGATTTTTGAAAAGTGGCTACTTCCTCCACAAAGCTCAGCTGAGCCACTCTTTTCTCATTCTGTGCAATTCATGCTATCAACTTTTCACAAATCCCCTGTGGCAAATTTATATACAAATAAAATCTTATTACAACTCGGAGTTCTATATGAAGCTACCTCTTCCAACACTGCTTTGTTGAGCTAATAAAGGTAATCTTATATAACAAGTACCCTGGTCCCTGTCCAAGGAACCCTTTAAAAAGAACTTGAGGGAGCTGGCACTATAGGTGGGAAAATAAGAACTGAAGTGAGTTTTTATCTTGACATCGAGTTGCAATTATCCTTCAAATCTTCTTATTCTTCCACTGAAAATTCACATGAGATCAAAATTCAGGACCTAGGAGTAAAGGGATATTAAATGTGTCTATGATACCTCTCTGCCTTATTGGGTTCATAGGGTTTCTTTTCATTTACTAAACTACCATATAAAGGTTGTCTAATATTTTATCTTTAAATTAGATTTTTGCAATATTTGTTTTAACAAAATGATCTGGTTGTCCCTATAGCTATTATATTGGAATATTACTGTATGTAAATGGAACCCAGACACTATCACATGCCACATCCAATTTCCTAAGTTCCTGGGAGGGTTAAAAAAAAAAAAGTAAACATACAGAGTATCTTAAAAGGCAAAAAATTAACCTAATCATATTTCCTTCCTTTATCATTTTCTCTAACTCCCTTTAAAAGTTCCTTTTTGATTTCCACTCTACCTTTTCACGTATCTTAATTCAAATATCTTAGGCACATCTTACACTACTATACTCAACAGGTCTACCCATCACAAGTTTGTTTTCTGAACAGTGCTCTATCGCAAAAATAGCTAATTTCCTTCCACTATTCTTCTGCTCCTTTTATTCCCTTCTTCTCAAGTAGAGCTCAAAATATGATCAAGTTTTTGATAAGTAGCAACAAAAGAGAACCAGGAATAAAGAAAGTCATGAACTATTTACCTACGTCGGCTATTAAATAAAAAAAGAAGGGATTACTTGTAAAATGTGTGGAAAGAGTGACTGTTGGAGTATGCTTAAAAACCCATCCCTACAGGGCCAAAGCTGTTCACATCCTTCAAAAGTTTCTTTAAAAAAGGAATATTGCTGTGTCTGGAAAAGGAAAATTATTAACTATGTGTATGTGTATTTTATCTGTGTGTATCTCTCAAATATCAGAAGAAGTCTAAAGTAGTTAAAGTAACTTGCAAAATACAATTTAATGCTGACTTCAGGTTTATTATAAACTGAGATATGTTCCTTCTTATTTTCCTTTCTTTGATTAACAAGCCTAATCCTAACAGTAAATTAATTAGCTTATAAAAGGTCTATAAACTATTTTAGAGAACTGGGATGTCATTTAATCCACAAGAGTAATTTTAGGTCATAAGATACTACTTAATAAATGTTACATTGTTGATATGTTACAATAAATTTCCTACTTTTAAAAATCATATTTTTGCATGAATCTAAAAGTAGAAAATACAATCAAAATTCTTTCTTATATACAAATTAAATTTAATAACAAAATTGGAAAGCAGAAATTAGCGTAACAGAAAAGTGTTGCATATAGAGACTCTCATCTCAGAAGACTCTTGGCAGCATCATTCTCAGCAAGTTACTTCACCTCTAAGTGCTTCCCTCTGAATCAACCAATTAACAAGCATTTATCAAGTGCCTTTGTGCCAAGAACTGTGCAGAGCAAAAGTTTCCTCATCTATAAAAGAACCTAATACTATTCGTACTAACTACCTCACAAAACCATAAACACTGTAAACTTTAAAATAGCATAACATACATGGGTCATGATTATTAAGAGAATAGCAGTATGGAATTTTTAAAAAATATATTCCAAACTTACTTGAATAATTTAGAAAGAATGTTTCTTGCCTCAAAGACTTACTAGCTGTGTGACTCTGGACAAGCATTAACAAGAGGTTAAGTACCTCTATTTGTCTCAGTTTCCTCAACTGTAAAATGGGGATAATAATAGCACCTACTACTCAGGGTTGCAGTGAGTATTAAATGAGACAGTATTTGTAAAGCACTTTTCAAACCTTAAGGTGCTATATAAATGCTAATTATTTTAACCAAATAAAAGTTCAAAATAATTATTACTGAGTCTTCTGGATAAGCAGGGGAAGGTCTAGCTCCTAGCCTTTCTGGAACACTCATTCACAGGGCTCCTTTTGGGGCTTCCTACAATTCCACTTCCAACAGCTAGGTGGCAAGGTGGTACAGCAGATAGAGTGCCAGGCTTGGAGTCAAGAAGACCTGAGTCCAAATCCAGCCTCAGATACTTACTAGCTACGTGACCCTAAGTAAGTCACTTAACCCCGTTTGCCTCAGTTTTCTCATCTGTAAAATGAGCTGGAGAAGGGAAAGGCAAACCACTTCAGTACCAAATGAGATCACAAAGGGTTTGATATGACTGAACAACAAACTCATTCCTTATGGATTAACAAATTCGCATCCCCTCATATCTTTCCCATCTCAGTGACTCTGAACCCCAAGGTGTTATTGCTTAAGCCTCATTCTCTATCTTTCTCTCCTCCCCTCAAATTCTGCCCACTAAGTGTTCCCTAATTCCAATTCCCCTCAATCCAACCCCAACATGACATTCTAAAATTGCCCATCCTTTCCACACCAGTCTCTGGAATGCCTGCTCCCTAAGTAACAAAACTAGCTGTCACCTTTTCCTTTCTCACTCCTTCCATCTTTATGTACTCTCTCTTGAAGCCATAGCCTGACCACCCTTTTCAGCACTGCTTGCACTTTTACTTTTACTTCCCCTACTCACAGTTGAGGTGGGAGAGGTGAATACCTCCTTGCTTACCACTGCCACTTCTAGGCTCTGTCCTTCTACCACCATCACTCAGTAACCTGAGTGAATTCTGAGGTTCACTCAGTGCATATCTACTACCCCATCAAGATTCTGGTAGCTGTTGTTTACCAACCTCCAGGAAACACTCCTTCCTTCCTCAATGATTTCAGTGCCTGGTTCACAGTCTCTCTTCTCCCCAACTCCTGACTTTATATTAGGGGACTTCAACATACATAGTAATTTCTCAAACAAATCAACCTCCTACTCTACCACCCCACTTCAGCTACACACAGAGATTGTCATACCCATCTTGCCATCACACACAAGTGATTCACTTCCAAGTTTATAAACTCTGAAATTCCTTATCTGATCACAATCTGCTGTAGTCCCACTACTCTATGTTGTAACCCCTCAAGCATGTTCTTCCTCCTCAACTTGACCTCCAACCCTTTCACCCCTCAATTCTTTCCCAGGTCATCACCCCTGCAGAAGCTACACTCTCCTTCCTTTCCCACCTTGACCCCTTGGTGAACTGGTTCAGCTGTACACTGTCCTCTTCACTCAAGCTCCTTCCCCCAATATCTTCTTGCCAGTCTTACCCTGGTAAGCCTCGGCCTTAGATTACTCTCATCATCCTAGGGATAATAACAGTACTACCTCACGGGGTTGTTGTGAAGATCACATAATAAGATTTTAGTATAGCAACTGGCATATAGTAGGTACTTAATAAGTACTTGTTCCCTTCTCTCCATCCTATCTGCTATCTTCATTACTAACCCCTCACCTGCTGTAGAATGAAGATGGAGAAAGTCATAAAACTGACTGGGTCCACTACAAATTTGTTACACAACCTCAACTGGGTACTCTTCGTGGCAAGGCAATCCTTTATTTTCACCCCACTTAATAGTATTTTATTTTTTCCAACTACATGTAAAGACAGTTTCAACATTCACTTTTATATAAGATTTTTGAGTTCCAAATTTTTTCTCCCTCCCTCCCCAAGATGGCAAGCAATGTGATAAAGGCTATACATGTACAATTCACAACATTAGTCATATTGTGAAAGAAAAATCAGAACAAAAGGGAAAAACACGAAAAAGAACAAAAAAAAGATAAAATAGTATGCTTTGATCTACATTCAAATTCCATACTTTTTTTCTCTCGATGTGGATAGCATTTTCCATCATGAGTCTCTTAGAATCGTCTTAGATCATTCTACTGCTGAGAAGAGCTAAGTCTATTAAAGTTGATCATCGTACAAATGTTGCTATTACTGTGTACAATGTTCTCCTGGTTCTGCTCACTTCATTCAGCATCAGTTCATGTAAGTCTTTCCAGGTTTTTCTGAAATACATAATGCAATTCTTTTACACCTGCCTAACTGATTCACTATCCCACTCACTAGAGGCTTTCCCAAACCTTTTCATCCTTCCTCCTATCTCCCATGTCTACTTCTCCCCCCACTCTCTCAGCTGAGAAGTTTGTTTCATAATTTACTGAAAAAATTGAGGCCATTCACACAGAGCTCCCTCTCCTTTCTTCCTCATCTCACATCACTTAGGTGCCTTCCCCCATCTCCTCCTTTAACTCCTGCCTCACATGAAGAGGTGATCCTTCTTGCCAAGGCAAACCCCTCTACAGGCACAAGTGGATCCATTCCATCCCACTTTCTCATCCTTATTGTCTCACTAACCTTCAGTCTCTGTATATTAACTGTTTTCCTTCTGCCTACACACATGCTTATGTTCCTCTCACCCCACCCTCAAAAAGTCCTCACTTGATTCATGCATTCTCTACATTCTTTCTATTGATATCCCTATATGTCTGTCTGTCTCTGTATCTCTGTCTATATGTCTATCTACATATATATATATATGTATATATATCCTCCTTTTTTGTGACTAAATTCCTTGAGATGGCTCTCTACAATCAGTGTACCCTCTACTTCCTTTTTTCTCACTTTCTTCTTAACCCTCTGTAGTCTGGCTTCTAACCTCATGGATTCAACTAAAATTGCTCTCCAAAGTTACCAATGATTTCTTAATGGACAAATCTAATGTTTTGCCCCCTTCAATCTTTATTTTATCCTTCTAGACTTCTCTGCAGCCTCTGACACTGTCTCTGACACTGTCGTTCACCCACTTCTCCTTGATACTCTCTTCTCTCTAGGTTTTCGTGATACTGCTCTCTTCCTGGTCCTCCTCTTGCCTGTCTGACAACTCTTCCTCTGTCTCTTTTGCTGGATCTTTATCCAAGCCATGCCCACTAACACTGGGTTTCCTCTAAGCCTCTGTCCTGGGTTCTCTTCTCCCTACATATTATTTCACTTGATGATCTCATCAGAATCCCATGGATTCAGTTATCTCTATTTCAATAATTCTAAGATCTATTCTCTCTTGAATGCCAAGTCTCACATCTCCAAATATCTACCAGACAGTTTGAACTGGATGTTCTACAGACATCTTAACCTTAAGATTGTCAAAACCCTGTCCTTTTCTTAACTTTCCAATTACTGCCAAAGGCACTATCTTCCTTCTAGTTCACCCAGGCTCTAAACCAGGTGTCATCCTCTTTCACCTCCCATATCCAAAATGTTGCCAAATCGTGTCAATTCTACCTTAATACGACCTCTCATTTGCACTACCTTCTCTCTTCTGATCCTACCTGTTGAGAGCTTCATTACTTTGGGTCCAGACTATTGCAACAGCTTTCTGTTTTGTCTCTCTGCCTCAAGTCTCTCCCCATACTCTAGTACACTTTCCCTCAGCTATCAAACTGATATTCCTAAAGCACAGGTCCAACCATGTCACCCTGCTCTTCCTCTCCTTCTCCCTATTCGATAAACTCCAGTGACTGTTATCATCAAGATCAAATATAAAATCTTGTTTGTTCAGTTCTTTACAGCATGACTCCTTCCTACCTTGCTAGTCTTCTCAGACCTCATTCTCTTCCACTTGCTCTGTAATCCAGTGGCACTGGCCTCCTTGCTGCTCCTACCATAAAACACTTCATTTCCTAACTCCGTGCATTTTAATGGGTTGTCCCAAATGCATAAAATTCTCTCCATCCTTATCTCTGTCTCCTGGCTTCTTTCAATTCCCAGCTAAAATCTCATCTTCTACAAGAAGCTGTTCCCAGTCTTCCTTATGTTAGTGCCTTCCCTCTAAGGCTGTCTCCAGTTTATTTTGTATGTATTTTGTTTACATTGAATTGTTTGCACTTTGTCTCCCCCATCAGAACATGAGCTCCTTTAGACTTTTTTTCCTTTATATCTCCAATATTTAGCACAGTGTCTGGCTTATACTAGGTATTTAATAAATGCTTATTGATATAACTGGACCTCTAGAAATTTAGTGTTTTTTTTTTCCAAGTAAGGTAAGTTCAGTTACCTTTTAATATAAATTTGTCTCTTCTCTCTCCCTTACATTGTAAGTTCTATAAAGCCTACTTTCAAAAGATCTGGCTGGGCCTCTGCATTACTTCCTAACCGTTATTCTGAATTGAGGTTTTATTGTTTTAGTGAGGCTTTGGCCATAGTTAAACTATGTTTTTCTCCTCTAGGTGAGTATCCCAAATCTTGATCTGCTTACCTGACAAAGTTGTTGTGAGGCTCAAATGAGATAACATTTTAAAACTATTAATACTTAATAATTCCAAGGACTTATGATTTTAGTACTGTGTGTACTTCCTCAACCAACATAGATTTTAACTCTTTATAAGCCTGTGGCTGAAAAAAATACATTACCTGGTGGCCAACCTTCCAGTGATGAGACTGACTCTTCAACAACTAAAGGCAGTCTATCACTGGTCTATACTTTAAGCCTTTCCAGCTAGGTGTGGCATGACAGAACTTGTTCTAGAGCTCCAAAGGTTAAACTACACCATGACAATGCCCTAGATTGAACTTCAGTGGAGTCCTCTTTTGATCTCATATAATTTTAAAGCTACAAAATCTGGGGGCAGCTAGGTGGCACAGTGGATAGAGCTCTGGCCTTGGAGTCAGGAGGACGTGAGTTCAAATCTAGTCTCAGACACATGACACTAGCTGTGTGACCCTGGGCAAGTCACTTAACCCTGACTGCCTTACTAAAAAGCAATAAAAAAAAAAACCAAAACCCTATAAAATCTTATACAAATATAAGATTTTGTTCATATTTAAATTAGTTTCACTGACTCTCAGACTTGGAAGACCTCAATGGTCATGTGGTTTTATATTGTGACTCAAAAAGAATCCCCTAGCACAATATACCCAAATACAACATATCCAGCTTTTACTTCACAATTTGGTTTCTGACACCTCATTTAACAGAAATCAATGATCTTCTAATTGCCAGATATGACAGCCATTCCTCAGTCCTCGTCCTTCCTGTTGGATTAGACAATGCTCTTCACCCTCTCCTTCTAGATATTTCTCCTATTCTGAATTTAGTGACAATGATCTTTCGTTTCTCTCCTCCTTCCTCCATGTCTGACCATTCCTACTATCTTTAGATCATCATCTTTATAACAACCTCAAATGCAAGTGTAGCTAAAAGTACCCTATGATTCCTTCTCTTCTCTCTTCTACACGACTTCATCAGCTCTAATGGGGTTTAATTTTTATCTTTACATGGATGACTCCCAGATTTATATAAACAGCTTTAATTTTTCTCTCTTGAAAAATATATAACTCAGGGATCTCACTTCTAGGAATATATACATCAAAATACAGGAGCAGCTTTTGAGGTAGTAAAGAAATGGAAACAAAGTAGATGCTAGTCATTGGGAAATGGCTTAAATTATGGGACATGAATGTACTGGAATAATTATCATAAGAAATGATAAATAATGAAGAATTCAGAGAGACCTAGGGGAAAACACATGAACTGATGCCAACTACATCAGCAGAAACAGGAAAACAATATGTGCCTATAATGATGTTAACAAAATAATAAATCTGAATTTTGTGTAATTATAATGACCAAACTTGCCATCAGTGATGAGCTGAGAAAATGTAGCTCTGTGTAGCTTTGCAGAGATGATCTTAGAGTAGGAACATATAATATTTTGTATCCTGTCAGACAAAATTTATATGTTGGATTTACTGAAATTTCCCCCTCTTAAAATCTTTGTTACTAGGGATGACTTGTAGAAATATTACTTAAAAATGAAGGTGACATATAACAATAGTTTAAAAAAAAATAAAATCCTTTGGCAGCCAAAATGTTCCTCCTCCTTCTTCCTGGCCCTCATGTCTTTTCTTCTCCTGGCTAAACATCTTTAGTTCCTTCAAATGACACAACCTCAAAGCCTCTCCCAGCATTCAAATCCTTCTCCTCTAGATATTCTCCAGCTTGTCAATGACTTCTTAAATTGCAGCACCCAGAACTAAACAAAATACACCAGATCTCATCAGTCAGTGAAGATGCCCAGAGTCAGGAGATAGAGTGCCTTGTTCAAGGAATGATCAAGGAGGCCAGTGTTACTGGACTAAGGAGTTGTATGTTGAGGGAAAAGGAGAAGGGTGGGGGTGGGGGGGGGGGCTGACACAGTCACACTTGGCTTTAGGAAGAACACTGTCAATGGAGAATGGACTGGAGTTGGGGGAGACTTGTGGCAGACAGATCAACCAGAAGGCTATTGTAATAGTACAGGTATGAGGTGAGAAGGGCCTGTACCAGGATGGTGGTGTCAGAGGAGAGAAAGGGAGATATTATGAAGGTAAAACAGACAGAAATTGGCAACAGAGTGGACATTAGGGGTGAGAAAGAGTGAAAAGTCAAGGATGACACCCAGGTTGCTAGCCTGAGTGACTAGGAGGATGATGGTGCCCTTAACAGTAAGAGGGAACTTAGGAAGAAGGGAGGGTTTCAGAAAAGGTAATGAGATCAGTTTGGGACATGTTAAGCTTAAGATGTCTATGTGACACCCAGTTTGAAATGTCTAATACGCTAATGGAGATGATAGAGAGGTTAAGGCCAGACAAGTACATTTAAGAATCACCAATATAGAGATAAATGGATCTATGGAATCTGATGATATCACTAAGTGAAACAGTATAGAGGGAAATGAGAAGAAGGCCCATGACTTAGCTCTGTAAGATACCCATGGTTAGTAGATGTGACCTGGAAAAAGAACCAGCAAATGAGACTGAGAAGGAGCAATCAGATAGGCAGTAAGGGAACAAGAAGATGTACTACTGTCACAAAGACCGAGAGAAAAGAGAGTACCAAGAAGAAGGTAAACAGCAGTATCAAAGTTTAGAGAGAGAGGCCAAGAAGGATGACGATTGAAAAAAAGGCCATCAGAGATGGTTAGTAACTTTGGAGAGAGCAATTTTGATTGAATTATGGGGTTAGAAGCCAATCTACAGAGAGTTAAAAAGAGAGTAAGAGGAAAAAAAAGTGGAGGCATCTATTACAGAGAGCCTTCTCAAAAAGTTTTATCATGAAAGGGAGGAAAGAAATAGGACTATAACCAGTAGGGATGAATAGCTCAAGTGACAGTTTTCTGAGGAACTGGGGTGTGTGAGTGTGTGGGGGGGGGGGGGTTGGATATGTTTGCAGGCAGAAGAGAAACAGCCAGTAGACAGAGAGACTAAAGATAAATGAAAGGAGGCAATTTGCTGGAGAAGACAGGATGGGATGGAACCACTTGCAAATGTAGTTATTCAGTCATCCAGTTGTATCCAACTCTGTGACCCCATGGACCACATCATGACAATAGTGTCCATAGAGTTTTCTTGGCAAAGATACTGAAGTGGTTTGCCATTTCCTTTTCCAGTGGATTAAGGCAAACAGAGGTTAAGTGGCTTGTCCACGGTCACAGAGATAGTATTTGAGGCCGCATATAAACTCTAGTCTTCCTGACCTAGGTCCAATGCTCTATCCACTGAGCCACCTAGCTGCTTCTGTAAATATAGAGGGGTGTGCTTTGGTGAGGAGAAGGGCCACCTAATTATGTGAAACATGGGTGAAAGAAGATATAGTGGCAAAAGGCACATGGGTAATGTGAGATAAGGAAGAACGGACAAGAGAGCTCTCTGAAAACAGCCTCAATTTTTTCCATTAAAATATGAAGCAAGATTCTCAGCTGAGAGTAGCGGGAAGAGGAGACATGAGAGGTTTGAAGAGAGATGAAAAGGTTTAGACAAGCATCTGCGGGGGAGCAGTATGGCGAGTTAATTAGGAAGGTGTAAAAGAACTGCCTTGCCAATGGTGGGGGCTCAGCTGATGTTATATAACAAATTTTTAGTGGCCCCAGTCAGTGCAGTTTCATGATTTTCTCCAGCTTTGCCCAGCAGCACTTTTGTAGAAGCAAAGGGAGTGGTAATGAGAGTGATCCAAGACTCAGGCTTGGTAAGGCAAGATCTGTGATAAGGAACAAGGGACTCAAAACAAGAGAAAGTATAAAGTTGGACTGATTTGAGAAGGGGTCAAAATGGGGAAGAGAGTAGAGTGTATCTAGTGCAGAGTGATGACTTGAGAAAGAAGTGAAGGGTTAAGGGATTAGAGGTCACCATATAGACAAAGAACAGGATCTGGGGTTGCAGGACAGAAGGACAGGTAGAATGACACTAGACTGTGATGGATAAAGGAATTTCAGAGTTCACATGAACACAGAAATGAGGCATTTATGGATTATAGCAAAACCAAAGATATGACCATATGTAGCTGAAATGGAGTGCAGGAGTAGTTCATGGGATGGGAAGAGTTGAGCAATTGGGAGGTTAATGGGTTTGAGCAAGTTATCAATATGTACGCTGCATGAGGGCAGAAATTGGGGAAGAGAGAAAGACTATGAGCCAGGCACTGAATTTATTGAGGAAAGAACGGGAGTCTCCTGGAGTGTCCCAGCTACCAGAATCTTGATTGAATGATAGATGATGGTAGTGGGAGAACCTAGAAGTGATAAAGGTTACTCCAACTCCTTCATTTCAACCAGTGAGTGGGGGTGGGGGGTGGGGGTGGAAGGGGGTGGAATAAGTGAAAATAAAGCCAGTAATAGACAAAGTGTCCAGAGAGGCTATGTCATCAGGAACAAACCAGATCTCAGTGGGAACCAGAAGACAGAAGTAGTGGAAAAGGAAAAGATTAAAATAAAAGCAAGCTTTTTGCCCACGGAACAGGCATTCCAAATAGCACAGTGTATGCAGTGGGAAGCTTTAGAGTGAGAGACAGTGAGGGGGTTGAGTTGAGGGCAACACAAAGGCAAAGAGATAGGAAAATACAGTTTAAAATGGTGGATACGCAAAGCATCTATTTTATCTACATTACACAGTTTTATTTGCAGTCAACTGCAAATATGCAAACTTATGTTATTAAGAACCAAACTGTTTTTGTTGGTTCTCTCAAATTCTTGCTATGTTTAATTTAGTTCAAACAACAAGTGTCTACTACACATGTTGCACTGGACTAGGTACTGGGGACACAAAAGTGAAATAAGATATGGTCTCTGCCCCCTAAGGGTTTTATAATCCATACGGATCAAGACAAATTATGTAGCTATATCATAACTTTTATTATAGTTAAGTGCATAGGAGAGATCCAAATAGGGTGGTATGTGAGATCTGAGAGGACTATATAACCTCAGCAAATCCCTTAAATCACAATGATTCTCTTCTCCTCCTACTTTCCTGGCAAGCATGAGTAGATATTGCTCTTACTACACTACATACTGTGCATTCAAGTCCAACTAGTTCTGATTGGGCAAGTGAATAAGGAAGGAGGAAAGAGGTGTGGAGCAGGAAATTCTGCCATGTCACTGCAAAGCTTCCATAAAACATCCAGAGCCAGCTATCTGCCTATAGAAAATCAGTGATCAGTAAGGTCTTAAAGTTATCACATACTTAGCCATACTGCTGTGACTACATATATCTAAAAGAGAGATAGAGGGAGTTTTCCTTCTATGGGACATTCTCAACTAGATTTTTTTCTCCTAAAGCAAAACACAACAACTCAAGATTTTATTAAGGAACAAAATTCTCTGAAAATAAAAATAATAACCACAGCCTTGAATTTCAAAATTTTTTTAAAAAAACATAATTTACAAACTTTTATGTTTTCATTCCCTTCCTCAAGTCCTTTCTTATTCTTACTTCTCAATTAAAGAAAGATCTCAATATTCATTTTCCCAAGGGGAAAAAAAAAGTGAAATAGAAAAGCTGCTTCCACCTTTGTGGCATTGGGGGGGGGGGCAAGTTCTTCTTCCTCTTTCACTGTGTTTTCATGGAAGGCGCACCGGGCTAACAAAAGACTTAAGTTTGAGATTTTGCTATCACTGTCTTTGAGCAAATATTTTTTGGGTCTCAGATTATTCATCTGACAAATCATTGGGTTGCACATGACCAATATCCAATTCTCAAATTCCAAGACTCTAAGATTCAACTTTCCTTTTAAGTATTCTTTCTTTCTAACTTTACCAGAAGCTTTCAATCCTATCCTTTAGCTTAATGCTTGCTTAAACTCCCTCCTTCCCCTTTGCATCTTCCTCTAGCTCCTTCTCTCTTAGGTAGAGAGGTGAATTCCCTTTTTCCTATTGTATTAAACTCTTTTCCTCCAACAACTACATACCATCTCCTCTTTAGACTCTGTGTTTAATTTCTGCCGCTACCATGGCACTTAACAATAATTTAGCAAATATCTGAAAATTTATTCTGTATAGATACAAAGTTAATGAAGGCATAGTTTCTGCCTTCAATCTGTTTACAATCTAGTAGGAGATAGGATAAAATAAGGGACTGAACATAAGAACTGCTGTATAGTAGTAAGCTTAGCATAAAATTATAGTAACTTCAATCAGAATAATTTTGTTACTTTAACCACTTTATAACTCCGAGGTAAGAACTAAGAAAGTGGATGACTGGGGATTTGCAAATTACTGCCCACCCCAGTGTAGGCCCTCATCACCTCATACCTGGACTATAGTTTCTCCAGAAGTTTCTCCCCTTTCCAAGTCATCCTCCACTGAGCTGTGAAAGTGATCTTCCTAAAGCACAGGTCTGACCATGTCACTCCTCGACTCAATCAATCCCTGAGGCTTCTTATCACCTACAGGATTAAACAGAAATCTGTTTGGCATTCAAAGTCCTTCAAAACCTAGCCCAGGCTTTCCAGTCTTCTTACACCTTATTCTCCTCTCCCCTCATGCTCTTTGATCCAATAATATTGGCCTCCTCGCTACTTCTGGAATAAAATACTCTATCTCTTGACTCCAGGCATTTTCACTGCCTGTTCCCCATGAATGGAATATTCTCCCTTTTCATCTCAACCTCCTAGATTCCCTGGCTTCCTTCAATTTCCAACTAAAATCCCACCTTCTACAGGAATCTTTCCTGATCCCCTTAATTCTAGGGCCTTCTCTCTATTGATTATTTCCAATTACTTGCATCTTGTCTCCTGAAATTGTGAGCTCCTCAAGAGCAGGGGCTGTCTTTGACCTTTCTTTGTATCCCCAGTGCTTAGCACAGTGCCTTTCCTATAGCAAGTGCTTAACAAACATTTACTGACTGACTGCCTAAATAGTGGAATAATAAAGAGGAAGGGGATTCAAGAGTGAAAGAAGATTTCAAGATCAAAATGGCTAACCATCAAGTCAAGATTAGTTAGGGAGGGAATCAAGAGAATCACAGAGTTAGAAGGGACCTTATCTTGCCCAACACATGCCTGAAGAATATCCTCTTCTACTACATTAACAAGAAGGAAACTCAAGAGTGATGAATTGGAATATGAGGAAAGGATCAAGGGACCAGGTCAGGAGGAGGGGGAAGGGTATGTTTTTGAGAAGCAAAGGAATGGGATGGGAAGAAAATCAGAGAAAAAATTTAGAGTATGAAACCTTAGAGAGGGACCAATTTTAAGTAATAGTGAGCTCTAAGGTATGAACTTCTGGGAGGGCTAGAGGGGGTCACAAACCACAGTTTAAAAAGCACTAAAGGCTTAGGTTCTGGCGGAGCCAAGATGGCGGAGGGAAAGCAGTGACTTGCTTGAGTTCTCTCCCAAAGCCCTCCAAATACCTATAAAAATGGCTCTAAACAAATTCTAAAGCAGCAGAACCCACAAAAAGACAGAGTGAAACAGATTTCCAGCCAAAGACAGCCTGGATGGTTGATGGGAAAAGTACATCGCACTGGGCGGGGAGAGGAGCGCAGTTCCACGTGGGTACGCAGGTCACAGCAACCCTGGAGCAAGCCTCAGAAGACTGAATCGCGGGCAGCTGTGGCGGATTCCAGACTTCTCAACCCCGGAATGCCAAAGACAACTTAGAAGGTCAGTGGGAAAAGTCTGTGACTGCGGTGAGAGAGGAGCTAGGTCTCAATCACAAGTCTTGAGTGCTGCCCAGGGCCGCGGCTGTTTCCTGAGCTTCTGACCCACAGACTGAGGGGGAATCAAGTGGCTGATTAGAAGGGGATTGCAGAGATCTCTTTGCCAGTGCTGAGGCAGGAATCTCTTGCTTTACCAGTGCTTGGATCTGGGTCACAGTTCTGAGGGGCAGTCCTGGGGCAAGGAGGAACGCTGCTGCAGAGAAGCTTGTTGTGGTGGTGGAGAAAAAACACCTTGCCCCTTATCACAGCACCTTGGAAGAACTGAAAAGTTTCAGATCCCTAGAAGTATCTCTGAAAACAGCTGTACAAACCCCCGAAGCTGGGGACAGTACATTCTCCACATTGGAAGCAGACTTTGACCTTAACAAAGAGTTTAAAACTCAAGTAATTGGCTGGGATCATGAGCAAGCAGCACAAAAAGAGTCAGACTATATTATCTTACTTAGGTGACAAAGAAAATCAAAACATACAACCAGAAGAAGACAATGAAGCCAAAACTCCCACATCTAAAACCTCCAAGAAAAATATGAATCAGTCCCAGGCCTTTAAAGAGCTCAAAAAGGATTTTGAGAAGCAAGTAAGAGAAGTAGAGGAAAAACTGAGAGTGATGCAAGAAAATCATGAAAAACAAGTCAACAGCTTGCTAAAGGAGACCCAAAAAAATACTGAAGAAAATAATTAAATTAAATTAAAAAATAGCCTAACCCAAATGGCAAAAGAGGCCCAAAAAGCCAATGAGGAGAAGAATGCCCTAAAAAGCAAAATTGGCCAAATGGAAAAGGAAGTCTAAAAGATTACTGAAGAAAATACTTCCTTAAAAACTAGAATAGAGCAATTGGAAACTAGTGACTTTATGAGAAATCAAGACACTGTAAAACAAATCCAAAAGAATGAAAAATTAGAAAACAATGTGAAATATCTCATTGGAAAAACAACTGACCTGGAAAATAGATTCAGGAGACAGAATTTTAAAATTATTGGACTATCTGAAAGCCATGATAAAAAAAAAGACCCTAGACATCATCTTTCAAGAAATTATCAAGGAAAACTACCCTGATATTGTAGAACCAGAGGGCAAAATAGAAATTGAAAGAATCCACCAATCACCTCCTGAAAGAGATACCCAAAGGAAAACTCCTAGGAATACTGTAGCCAAATTTCAGAGTTCCCAGGTCAAGGAGAAAATATTATAAGCAGCCAGAAAGAAACAATTCAAGTATTGTGGAAACACAATCAGGATAACACAAGATTTAGCTGCTTCTACATTAAGGGACCACAGGGCATGGAACATAATATTCCAAAGGGCAAAAGAGATAGGATTACAACCAAAAAATCACCTACCCAGCAAAACTGAGTATAATTCTGCAAGGGAAAAAATGGTCATTCAGTGAAATAGAGGACTTTCAAGCATTCTTGATGAAAAGACCAGAGCTGAATAGAAAATTTGATTTTCAAATACAAGACTCAAGTGGAACATGAAGAGGTAAACAAGAAAGACAAAATCATAAGAGACTTCTTAAGGTTGGACTGTTTATATTCCTGCATGAAAAGATGATATTTGTAAGTCATGAGACCTTTGTCAGTATTAGGGTAGTTGGAGGGGAAAATTATATGTACATATATATAGATATAGATAGATAGAAAGAGGGCACAGGGTAAGTTGAAAATGAAGGGGTCATATCTGGAGAATAAAATTAAGGGGTGAGAGATAATTATACTAGGAGCAGGAGAAAGGGAGAGGTAGAACGGGGTAAATTATCTCACAAAAAAAGAAAAACAGAAAAAAGGCTCTTATAGTGGAAGGGAAACGTGGGAAGGTAAGACGGAATGAGTGAATGTTATTCTCATTGGATTTGACTTAAGGAGGAAATAACATACACACTCAATTGGGTATGGAAATCTGTCTTACCCTACAGGAAAATGGGGGGGGGGAAGGGGACAAGAGAGTAGGGGGATGATAGAGATAGGACAGCAGATTGGAAAAGGGGGTAATCAGAAGCCAATACTTCTGAGGAGGGACAGGGTCAAAAGAAAGAATAGAATAAATGCAGGGGGCGGGATAGGATCAAGGGAAATAGAGTTAGTTTTTCACAGCATGTCTACTATGGAAGTGATATGCATAACTGCACATATAAAACCTATATTTAGTTGCTTTCCTTATCAATGAGGGTGGGTGGGGAGGGAGGGAGGAAGGGAGAAAATTTGGAACCCAAAGTTTTAAAAATACGTGTTTAAAAAAAATGTTTTCACATGAAACTGGGAAATAAGAAATATAGGAAATGGGGTACAGAAATCCATCCTGCCCTATAGGAAAATTGAAGGGGAAGGGGGGGAGAGACAGAAGGGAAGGCAGACTAGGGGAAGGGATATTCAGAAGGCATGCCATCTTGGGGTGGGGGAAGGGGTGAGATGGGGTGAAAATTTGGAACTCAAAATCTTGCGGAAGTAAATGTCTAAAACAAAAAAATAAATAAAAATTACCATTAAAATTATCCTACAAAAAAAGAGGCTTAGATTCTTAAAGTCTAGCCACTGCTCAGATTCTTATAATCTAACCACTGCTTACCCATGTTTAGACTCCTTAAGAGTCTGCCCAATTTGAAGGATGTTCTAATAAACCTTGTCTTTGATTGAAAAAAATAAATAAATAAAAAGCACTAAAGGGATAGCAAGTGGAAAAAGTTTAAGAAGCCCTGGGCTAGAAGAAGCAGAGAAGTAATTGTGGAGTTGAGGAAGAGACTTGGATTTGCAGGGCATCTGTGTCTGAATCTTTCGTATGACATGGGCTATGTGCCATGTAGGCAAGTCACTTAACCTCTCTGAACCTCCTATAAAATGGAGAAAATAATACCTATACTACCTACCTCACAGGGTTAATTAACAATCAAATTAGATAATGTATATTAAATACTTTGTAAATATTAAAGTGCTATATTATAAGTAAAAGGAGATGTTCATGAGAGTTGAGGCAGAGGTCCTGTAAGTCAGAGGTGTTAGAAAGATTAAAAACATAAATATCAAGTCATGGAGGATGAAAACTGGAAAAGAGATAGGAGTTAAATCAGGTGGCAAAATCATTGAAGAAGGTGAGAAAGAGTGTCCAGATGCTTTGAGGAGATTCAGAATTCCAAGACACTGTGGAAGTATCATTACCCATTCTGTCAAGGCTGTATTACCAAGGCATTTTAAGTGAAACTCTGCCCTATGTTTAGTCATCACTCTCGGCAGCTGGTAGGCAACCAGTCCCAGAATGGTTGAATGCTGGTCTCCAAAGATGCCAGCATCCTACGGCTAAGCTAAGAAAAATATGGCACCATTTCCATCCAGTCTCCCTGCTTGACGTTCAGGGTATTTGGGCAAACAGACCTTACCTTCTTGACCAGAGTACAAGAGACTTTCAAGGCAAGGGCTTCATAGATTACTAAAGTATATTCCCTTTCTTTGGCCCTATCTCTATTGAACACCTTCCCTTGTTGAAGGCACATTACTTCTTCCAACCTGTTGCCTGATGTCTTTATTCATTCTCCCTCTACTCACCTGCAAAAATAAAAGGCTTTTCTGTTTTAGAGAAAGCCTGGGGTGGGAAGATGCAGTCTCCTTATTCTGTATCACCCACCTTCATACATTTCAGTGTGATGTGATTACCTCAATCTAGATCTTACTATCTGTCTGGAGTTATGCTATAAAGTTCTTCCTGTGTTTTCCTTACTCTCCTCTCCCTCCCATTTACAGACCCCTTTCCCTACTTACTACAGTCTTATCCTTACCTACTCTGGATCACATTCATATATGCTCCTTGGAGGCACATACTACCTCTCCTCTAGTTCCTCTCCCCCAAAAAAAGAAGATTGGAGGAATGTCTCTACCTCACTACCACCACACAAACAAGTAGCATTTATGGAGTGCTTTAAAGTTTGCAAAGCACTTTACATGTTAACTCATTAATACATAAACTGTACTGGCAATGAACTGTGTGTGTGTGGCAGGGAAGGAGGACTAAGGGATGTAGCATCCTCCCACCCCCAATACATCCTGTCCAGTATATTTATTGAGTCCCTATATATCTACTCCCCAATTTCTCTATTCCTCTCTAAGAAACCTCATTACCTAGTATGGAACTGCTATACTAGTTTTAGATCTTTTATTAAATAATTTATTTATTAATTTTTAGTTTTCAACATTCACTTCCATAAGACTTTTTCAAATTTTCTCCCCCTTCCTCTCTTCTCCGCTCCCCAAGACAGCATGCAATTTGATATAAGCTGCACTTACACATTCATATTAAGAATATTTTCACATTAGTCATGATGTAAAAAAGAATGAGAACCAATGGAAGGAACCATGAGAAAGAAGAATAAAAAAAAAAACAACAAAGGAAAGGAGAGCAAATAGTATGCTTCCATCTGCATTCAGACTCCAAAGTTCTTTCTCTAGATGTGGATAACATTTTCCATAGTGAGTCTTTTGGAATTGCATTGCTGAGAAAAGCTAAGTTTCTCAGTAAGTCATCGCACAGTGTGACTGTTACTGTGTACAATGTTCTCCTGATTCTGCTCATTTCATTCAGCTAGTTTTAGATTTAATACAACTAAGGTATATAGGGACAGATTCCTGGGTAGAATAGAAATAGTGACAATCAATAGATCTGCCAAGTCATCAGAACCAGGGATGGTATTGTGCTAAGATGGAAAGAGGTAATAAGGACTCCCAAATTATCTTGTATTCAGGTATTTATTTTAAATATATGTGTTTGTCTTCCATGATAGAATGTAAGTTCCTTGAGGGCAAGAACTCTTTCTTTCTGTCTCCAGCAGCTTACACTATGTTTGGTTTATAGTAGGCACTGAATAAGTGTTTTTAGATTTATTGTTTGTTGAGGGTATATTCACTAGTAAGAACTTAAAAAGGGGGATTTCTGAGTGATAGCATTACAACAAGAGTCTACAATGCCAGTGTCAAGCAAGAAGAACGCTATCTCTTTCTCCAAATCCTTGAGTAAGGGAAAGATATAAGAAAAGATGGACTCAACTTTGAGTAGAGTGATAAGGAATATGGTATCTTTAGGGAAAAGTCAGGTTTCACTTAATAAAAGAGATGGAAGTATATGTTTGCCCAAGGTGAACCAGGTGGGAGGAAAAAGGCACAGTATACATATGTACTGGAATATTATGTAGTTAAAAAAAAAAAAGGAAGGAGGAATTCAGAGAAACATTGAAAGATTTAGGAACTGATGCAGAATGAAGTAAGCAGAAACCAAAAAAAAAGCCCCCCAAAAAAACAACATGCACAGTGAAGACAACATGAATGAAAATACCACTAAAAAAGCTGACCTTAGTAACTGAAAAATCAGTTAAGGTCTCAGAGAAGAGATAATGAGAACTATCTCTCTCCTACTCATGGCAGAAGAGCAGGGGACTACTTTGCACACATCATCAAATGTGAAGATGTTTTTGTTTAATTACTCTTCTTCCCCCACCCACCACCCAAGAATAGGCGATAAAGACAAAAGGCATCAATACATTTATGTTAATAATAATAATAATAAAAATGTAAGCTAAAAATGTCCTGCAGAATAAATGTATCTGATAATATAGGCAACATTCCACACTCACTGTTCCCTCCCTCTCTACTTAAAGAAGGCAAGGGTGTTTATCATCTATTCTTTAGGACAAAAGTTGGTCACACCCACTAATCTTTGTTTATGTGTGTCTGTGTGTTATTTTCATTTACATTATTGTAATAGTATAATATTGTTCTTCTATGTCTACTTTCTTCACTCTTCAATAGTTCCCACAAGTCTTATTAAATTTTGTCCAGTTATCTAGCCTGTCAGGATCTTTTGGTATTCCAACTTGGTTATTTGTTGTGTTAGTTATACTTCATGGCTCTGTGCTATCTGCAAACTTGATAAGCATATCACCCACGCCTTTATCAATATCAGTGATAAAAATATTAAATTGCACTAAGCAAAGCATGAATCCATTTCCTCCAACAGACAATGAATCACTAAAGATTACTCTGTGGGCTGGACTATTCAATAAGCTCAAAAATTAATCTAATTATGTTATGGAATAGCTCACATGTCTACATTTCTTTTCCCAAAACATGAAGACTTTACCCACGTGCTTTGTAAAAATCTAGGCAAACTACATCTATAGCAACTACAAACTTATTCATTGTGAAGAAAGGAAATAAAGTTAGTCTGGCATAATTTGTTTTTTTAAACATAAATTTTATTGGTCATAGGTTCAAAAGACTCAGGGTTAAAAGGCAGCTTAGAGATTATCTAGCCATATGGATCATAGCCCAAAGGGACTACAGAAAACATGCAGTCCAACTCCATCATTTTACATACAAGGAAATCAAGGCCAAGAGAGTAAATGATTTGCTGGATGTCACACAGTAAGTGGTAGAGCCATGACCCAAACCCATTTTTATGATGCTAAATCTAGGTTCTTTTCCATTGTATCATGCTGTCTTTCAGCATCCAACTAGAGAAACTATAGGTACCAATGAGGCTTTCCTCTTCCATTAGTTTCTACATCACAGTCATTTCTGGAAATACCTCCCCCTCCCCAAACTAAAACCTTCCTCAAAGAAAAATCCTCAATGCAGAAGTTGTGCTTGACAATACAACATTCTGCCCAAGCAGTCATTGTCTCCCTGTCAAGAGAAGAAAGAATGCTTCCTTACCTGATTCTCTAGGTCCTTTAGTCATGATCTATTGTTTTTGTGTTTTTAAAAACCTCTTTTCTAGATGGGCATCCAATTAACCATCCTTAACTATCCCTTTAATTATATGGTCTAGGATTTGACCAGAAAATAAAGCTTTTTTTTCCCTAACTCAAGATATCTACTCATCTCCAGTCTTCTAACACCTTCCCTGTTCCTCTATGACTTGGGAATAATATCTTTTTTTTTTAGTACTCAAAAACATAGTTCATCTGGGCCTGGTGACCTGCCCTTCAGGTGCTCTCTTACCATCTCCTTACTTATTAAGACTGATGAAGTAATGTCCTGGATAACTTGGGAAAAAATGAAGTTGAGGGCACAAATGGCTGGGTTAGCCTCAGTCAGAAGGAAAGATATCTCATCCTCAGAAACAGAAAGGAAGAAGGAGAGAATGGATGAAGACAGAGAGACTTTGAGGTTGAGACAGAAAAGAACCCAGATGGTCTCAATCCTCTCAGTAAATTATAAGGCAGGATCATCTGTTCAGGAGAGTTGAAACAAGGGATTGGAGGAGAAAAGATCTAGAGTAGGTCTTGTGGAGAGTAGGAAAGGAGGCAATAAGTAATACATAAAAAGACTGCTAATTAGCAGTGCAGCATAAGTCTATCATAAATAAAATTTCATATATCCAGCAACCTCCCCGCTCTTGCATATAGGTAAAAATGCTAAAATAAGAGAAAGTAAAGCCTCTGAACAGCCAAAAGAGATGTCACAAAATGCTTGCACTAAAACTTCACATTTTATTCACACACAGGCACCTCAGGTTCTTCCTAACAACCAATGAGTTCATGTTTATATGGAACTTTGAAATTTATACATGGCTTTTGTTACAACAACCCTATGAAGCAGTCAACATAAGTATTATGCCCATTTTATAGATGAGGAAATAGAGATCAGAAAAATGAAGTGATGCATGCAGAATCACAAAGCTGGTAAGTGGAAGAAAGATCACTCAAATCCTTAATCTATTTACTCTTATTCTGGGCACAATTCTAATAAACATTCTTTCCCAATCTACAAGCAAAGTTGGACAGAATTACAAACTAGTCATCATCACAGAAGTGACAGCTAATAGCAAAAGAAAAGACAGAAAACTGATAATAAGCATAAGGAAAAATTTAAAAGATTTAAAACGAACATGGATCCATTTGGTATAGTGGCAAAAAGACCAACATATCTAAATTATTCCTGCATAATACCAAAGTTCAACAATCTTCATACTGACAATCCTGCATCCTCAAGAAAAGTTTAAATATGCCCACATTCAAAAAAGATAAGTAAATACTTTAAAAAATTTTCCATTTAAAATAGTTAAAATTTTGGCACCTGAAAGACTAAACACCAGTTATATGGAAAATTCACTTGGTGAAACACCTCCCTGCTTAATGATGCTAGAGAAATGAGATACCACTGGATATTATGTGTATTAGCAATGTTGCTTGTTCAATATTTACTTAGTGTATCTTATCTATATTTGCCAGATGTGTCTTTCAAGGAGATCATAAGCTCTTTACAGATATATTTAGCTATGACACTTTAACTCACAGTCAAATATAATGCCATATACCTTGTAGGTGCTTAATAAATGTTGGTTAATGGCAAAGAAGATGAAATTAGGATCAAATTACATGCTAGTTTATGGCCCTTAAAGTAAACATTTGTGTGTTAAGGTATGCATGTTATCTATTTAGAAAATATGCTCTTGACAAAAAGATCACCAGCCAATTTACATATTTTATTCTATTAAAGCTCTAAATTTTGTAAGTATTTGTGGTCTATATACATGTCAATTAAAAGACATGTATGATGTTTACTCAAGGTATAAATTACTGCTTGAGAATAAATTAGGTACATTGAAATAAAATTCAAAGGAACACAAGAGCAGGTACCAAAGCTGGGGAGTAACTTCTTAGTGTACTAAGAATAAGGTGTGATGTCACACTGAGAAGAGACAGATGTAGACTGGACTAAGAAGATTATGCTGGTAAGAACTGTACCCTGTTTTTATGTGATGTTGATTCTTGGAAAGAAGATAGCAGTATTTATACAGCATTTTTTGGTTTATAAAACATTTTCTCACAACTCTCGGGTAGATAATACTTTGAGCCTTTGTTGCAACCTATCTATGTCTCTCAAGCTAAATAGCTCATTTACATCTTTTTATAAATATCCACACACTCAGTCCACATTCAAGTGCTGAGAACCATGCTTTACTTTGCTTAACATTAAGTGAACACACATGTAATGTCCATCAGTTATTCCTTGCTCTCATCACATGACCAGCCCATCTTCTTTCCTGGTCATACAGCTCCCAGATGGGATACTTTATGCAGCTTTTCTTAAGTCTTAATTGGTAGTGTGTTGCACCCCACTGAAGCTGTCCATTCTGCATGATATTACCCATTAACAGACCTTCAATTTTAATCCTTCAAAGACTCTCATGAGTGGTAAGACTTATTGTTATTTCCATTTACAAATGAATAAATAAGTTCGTGGTGGTTAAGTGGCTTCCCTATAGTCACACAACTAGTAAGTGGCATAGTAAGTGGTACAGTGGAAACTTGAATGTAAGTTTTTTGATTCTAAGCCCACTGTTCTTTCCCTTACACCTTAGTTCACCATGCTATAATGCAGGAGAAAGCACAATGGACTGAGGTCCAGAAGACAAGATTCTAATCCTTGCTTTCCATCAATTAGCAATGGGCCTTTGGGTAAGTCAAAGATCTCAGATGGCTCATTTTTCTCAACTATAAAATAAGAGGATTAGACTATCACCTCTAAAATCCCTTCCATCTTACAGAGTCTTCGATTGTCTACATAAAAAGCACTGTTCATTCTTAGGCATTTATTAGTGTAAAAAAAGATCCTGTGAGTTCTAAAGTACTGAAGTAGTTTCAAAGCAGCAGGAAACAAGGGTTTCCAATAAGGAAGGAGGAGCAAAGATCCCAGTGGGCAGAGGGAAAAACAGCTCTCCTAGAGGAACTGTCCATGAGTGGTTGAGATGTTCTGGGAAGTATTTGGAATAAAGACCTCGTAAGTAGGAGATAGAAGCAATAGCCTCAGTACGTTTACTCTTTTTTCTTTCTCTCTCATTATTTCTTTTCCTGGATTTCAACCTTTAACTTCCCTGTCCTTGATAAGTAACCCCAATGAGGAAATCATATTATTTTGACAAGTAGTATATTAGGAAAGAGCAGGGGTTCCTAGCCCGGGGTCTTAGCATTTTGATGACTATATTTCAATATAACTGGTTTCCTCTGTAAACCTATGTATTGTATTTTATGCATTTAAAAACATTAATTATTCTGAGAAGGGAGCCACAGACATTTATCAGACTGCCAAAGGGATCTACGACACAAAAGAAGGTTAAGTACCCCTGCTCTACACGATTTGTAGATTTAAAGCTGGAAGAAACTTTGGAGGCTGGTCATCTACCCAACCACCTCATTTTACAGATGAAACTAAGACCCAGTGGTTTAGTGACTTGCCTCAAATCACACCAGTGACAGACTCAAGATTCAAACCCAGTCTTTCTGATTCCTAATCCAGCACTCTTTCCACAACAACACACTGGCCAAAAAGTCAAAACAAATTACTTTTTTCTCAGTAATCCATTACTCTTCTGAATTCCAACAGCATTTTTGGTGCTTTTTTTAATGATATCATATCTATCTCACATTATGATCATTTCTGCACATACAAACTAATGAAGCATAGGGACTTCGTCATTCCCATGAAGGCCAGCCAGTGAAAATGAGGGAGAAGAAAGGGGAGGAGGGAGGAAGAAAAACGTACAGGCCTCCCCTTCCCTTTATCTATTATAAGTCACCATAATTAATCCCCATCCCCATTCCTCACTCCCCCAAAAATATAATGGAAAAGAGAGAAAGAAAAAAATAAGGAAATCTCTTCTTGCTGGTAGGGCAGCTAGGTGGCACGGTGGATAGAGCACTGGGCTTACAATCAGAAGACTCATCTTCATGAGTTTATATCTGACCTCAGACACTTACTAGTTGTGTGACCCTGGACAAGTCACTTAATCCTGTTTGCCTTGGTTCCTCATCTGTAAAACGAGCTGGAGAAGGAAATGCAAACCACTCCAGTATCTCTGCCAAGAAAATACCAAGTGGGGTCATGAAGAGTTGGGCACAACTGAACAACAATTCTGTTGACTGGAGCAGGAACTCAGGGAGGGTTTATTATTGTCTTATGTTCCTGGTATTTTAACTTGTAGTACTGAATTTTTCCATGGAAAAATGGTTGTAGATGTTAATAAGGGGTCTATGGTATACTTTATGGGTTAAACCAGGGGTGGGGAACCTGCAGCCTTGAGGCCACATGTGGCCTTCTAGGTCCTTGGGTGCAGCCTTTTGACTGAGTCCAAGTTTTTTTTGTTTTGTTTTGTTTTTGTGTGTGTGTGTGAGTGAGGCAATCAGGGTTAAGTGACTCACCCAGGGTCATACAGCTAGTAAGTGTCAAGTGTCTGAGGTTACATTTGAACTCAGGTCCTCCTGACTCCAAGGCCGGAGCTGTATCCACTGCGCCACCTAGCTGCCCCAAGCCCAGGTTTTACAAAACAAATGAGGGGATTTCTGTAAAATTTGGACTCACTCAAAAAGGCACACCCAAGGACCTAGAAGGCCACATGTGGCCTTGAAGCTGCAGGCTCCCTACCCCTGGGTTAAACTGTATTTTGAGGGCTAGTTTGGTAATCTAACCATTCCTCATAATATCATTTCTATGGTAAAATGTATTCCCATATTCCAATCTTTTGGAACACAACCTGTTCATAAATGGAAAAGTTCCCATAGACAGAGATCATTTTGATTCAATTAGGTGGCAAAGTTGATAGAATGCTGGGCCTGGAGTCAGAATAACTGAGTTCAAACCTGACCCCAGACTTTGCTATGTGACACTGATCAGGTCATCGAACCTGTGTGCCTCAGTTGCCTCAAATGTAAAATGAGGATCGTAATAACACCTACCTCCCAGGGTTGTTGTGAGGATCAAGTGAAATATTTATAAAGTGCTTAGCATAGTGCCTGGCACATAGTAGGCACTTCATAAATGCTTATTCCCTTTCTTTGATGCAGGGAAAATAAGTTTGATTCTTATTTTATTCCTTACACTAACATAAAAAATTATTAGTAACAAAATGCTTTTGTGGGATTTTTTTTCCTCCTCAAAGTGTGTATGATTTGTTAAACTTCACAAAAAAATCTGTTAGAAAAGAAGTAAGAATACCCAATCAAAATGGTAGCAATATTTTATAGCATTTAAGATCAAAAAGTTAACCACAAAAAAGGAGATTATTTAGATTGATAAGACTGAAATTTGGTAAATATAACAACCTCTGTGATTTTAATAAGAAAATGATAACTGGCAACAAATCAGGTCTCCTCAAAAGAGAACTGTTACTTTTTACTATATAAAACTAATAATTCCACTAATTCTGCAACAAAAGCACAGTGTATCTCAATAGTTAGCAACACACTAGAAACTTGGGAAGTTAGAATTATAATCATAGAGAGAATCAACGAATGTTACTACAAAAGACCTAATAAATGCTGCCGTATCATCTGACTGAGGCCCAAAGAAATTAAATTACTTAACTGAAGTTGCACAGCTAGTAAATTCCAAGTCAACAATTCATCCTGTGACCTTACGAGTCTTTGCCTCTGTAAATAACCCTCTTAATTTTCTCACAACCACCTTATATTAAATATTGTATGTAACTCTGAATATGCCTTGCAAGTACTCCTAAGTTATAATACTTCAATACGGATCAAGGCTGATTAAATAGTTAAATAGAACATTTTCTACACAAACCAAGTTATCCTTAGAAGGAGGAAGGGAAAGATGTTCCAAATTGCCCAAATCTATGCAGATATATCTTTATATGTAATAAAACCTGTAGAATTCAGAGTCCCCTAAGTTTGAATTCATAATAAGTCAGACAATATCCAACTAAGTATTATGCTCCTTCAACTCTTGTGGGAGGCAGGAGTTATCAATAGCAATTCTAATCTAAATGTCTGGTATTTACGATTAGTCACATTTACTAGGCAGTAAATACTTAAAACCTTAATTTTAATTTACACTACCACATTTTTTCATAAATTGATTAAGATTTAGATTAAGAATTTAGACAGCAGTCACTTCCCATTCTAAACTCACAAAATTTTGCTTTTGCTTTTCTTAAGCTAGATTAAGAAAATTACATCAGAAAACTATTTCCACCTTAAAAATGAAATAAAACAACTGTTTTCGATTCCTTTCCTCTAAAATGTTCTTAATCAAATATTCCGTTTCAATAAGGTTATGATTCCTTAATTAGAACTTTAAAAAATTAGTAAGTATGTAACATTCTCTATAACTTGAACATTTAACTACCTTGACTTCTGAAAAATTCTAGTAAAAGAGATATGAAAATAAACACTAAGTTTATTAAAATGATTAATATTTTTACTTTATTAGCAAATTTTGAATTTTTTCCTATGAATTTCATTTTTTATAAATCAAGCAAAAAGAACTATCCCAATTTAACAGAGAGAAATTCAAGATCAGTGTCCGAATTCTAAAATCCAAAACTGTTACTATCCTTCTCATATTACCTCTGCCTTGACCTCACAGGTTTGTTATGAGGATCAAAAGAGGTGTTTGTGAAAGTACTTAGAAAATTACTGTATGATTGCTGCACTGTACTGTACCATACAAATAACTGTCACATGACAAGGAATTATCTCATACTCCAAGAAATACTTGAATATTAAGTTAAACAGGTAGTTTTGATTAACAGATATTAGTAAATGGCTATCACATTAAATTAACCAATACACTTAGATTCACTGAAACAGAAACAACAAACTTTTTTTAGCTTGGGGAAACAAAAGTTCAGTTGAAAAAAAAAAACAACATAATAGTTCCCACCTTTAGAGGACAAGAAATTTTGTTTTCCTTTTAATAAACTTCAAAACTGACCTTAAGATAGTGTAAAGGCAACCTGATTTAGGGAATGATAGACATATTTGAGAACCATCTTTAAAAAGTGCTCCTGAACTCCATTTTTAGCTTCTAAATGTTAGACATTTTAATTCTGTGCCTTTTCATCTTGAATAATATAGAATCAAACACAAAAGCAAAGGAAATCTAAATACCTTTTCAATTTTCTTTAAGTAGTGATCTCTTCAGGTAACAATTTGGAATAGTGTAGTTTGATAATATGGCACTGAAAAATCAGCGCAACACAGTATTGCCATAGACATGTATTGCCATACACAGGGTGGCAGCACTGAGAATGGAATACATACAAGCATAGCCAAAGCACAGCTATACACACAAATGACTGTACACAGATATAAAACTGAATATGCAGTAACTTCTTAAGAGCCCAAGGGTACTTGGTGCCAATTAAATAGTTCCTTTACATTCTCACATAATTCTGGCTTTTAGATAAGCCATCTAAAGAATGTGTAAAATTGCAGTTTAATAATAACACATTTAGTTAGAAACTCAATTATCATTTGAGGACTGATTCATGAATAAACTAAAAAGTCTGCCTTCCATCCTCCCTCCTTTCCTTCTACACCTGCTGAATATAATTCAAGGACCTCGCCAGGTACTTACCTGATTCATATCCCATATTTTAAAAGTAATGTCATTCTTACCATGAGTTAGGATAACAATAAAAATTATCATTTAAAAATATTTTGTTTCATTGTGAACCTCAAGTTAATAACTTCTTCTATAACACTGACACTTGGGAAGAGTGGTTTTATTAAAGGAAAAGTTATTTTTAAACAAATACAATTTTTTAAAAAGTTGCTTGGATTTGGTTATATTATACTCACAGACTATGCTATTGCTAATTATGAAAGCTTATTAAAGAAAACATTACCTATAACATTTAAGAAATACATAAGCTTTTAAAAGTTTTTAAAATATTCTGAAAATGGTTATATGAATGGTTATAAGTGAAAATGTATTTTAAATAAGTTAACAGATTACAAAATATTCAAGAAACAATTCCTACCTATTTCCCACTTCTTTTAATAAACAGCAAAAAAAACCACAACAGAACATTTTAAACCCTGACAAATTTTATCATGCTATTAAAAACTATTTGCTTATATATTATCTAATCTTTAAAATATACTGTCATCAATTACCTTATAATATCTGCTACTTGAAGGCCTTCCTTCTTTCTAAATATTAACCGTTTTTATAAACTTCAGGGAATAAACAAAAACAGATTCAAAGAAAAATAATTCATTTAATTTATTTTTCTTTTGTTTTAAAACAACTGATCATGATGTCCAGCTGAAAATTTAAAACTCATTTTCTACTTCCAATTAATTCTATTACTTGTTAAAAATATATTGTAAATTAGACCAAAAACCAATTTATCTTAAATGATTTAATTCACATGCACCTATACTAGGTTGCTGTTATTATTGAAAGGCAAAATTTTCCTAAAGTATAATGAAATAAATTTAATTAAGCTAAACTTGACCTGCATATTATTTTATGTATATACTCAGATAACTCTGAAGATCTCAAAAACACTTTCTGGAGAAAAAGAAAAAACATTTTGGGCATCACAGTGAGATAGGTTCCTGCACTAACCATTGGCAAGCTGCTTCTTTCTCAGACCTTTTCACCCTCCTCCAACTCATGACTTCTGGGACAGCTCCCAGCACGCTGGTGCAATTTACTTTCCTATTTTATTCTACAGCCTTATTTTAATCTAGTATGAAACCCTATAAATTTCCAGAATTGTTTTTTTTCCTCTTAAATATTATTAATGCTTGAGGAAGCCTAAAAATATGGATAAACTGAGAAAAACTTTTAAATGAACAAAGTTTAAAAAAGCATAAAAATCCATTTTTTTAAAGTTCTAGGAAACACTGTATTTTAAAAGTTTAGGATAATCAAATTCAACCTGATAATGTTGATTATGATTACAAGCATTGTTCAAAGTCATCTTTATTCACAAGCTTACATCAAGAAAAGACTGTCTTATCTAAATTAGGGAGAAGTCTTCCCAGATCAAAGTACTTTACTTTACAGAAATATATAATTTCTCAATTTATTTGTAAAAAAAAAATACTAACAAATTATACTAAAGTGGTGTATATAAAAAGGCACAGTCTTATTCCACAAAATATTTTTATTTCTTTTTCTAAAGCTGATTATAACCTAATTCATTACTTATATCTTTCTATTAGGATATATTCAGAAGCAATTGTTCTCTATCCATCCCAGTATTAAGACACTAAAGAAAAAAGTTAAGTAACCGAGAAAACCCAATAGATTTATACCAAACTGTCACCTATTTTCATCGGCCACATTTGAGCTACTCAAAGTTCAATGGTTCAGTTTACTGAAAGTTTCCTAAGAACAATGAAAAAACATTGTTTAAATTATCTTCCAATGAACTAAAGGAACTTTTTACCAACACCTACATTTGATATTTTAGCTAGAGTAGTTAATTCCCTTTTTTCTAACTTTTTATTTTAGAATCTCCCCAAATTTTAATCAAAACGAATGACTGTACCTTTTTAACAGACATTGATTGAACAGCTCTAGACCAAAGGATGTCAAGTTTACATGGCAGCTCTTTCCTTCAGTCATTTAATACCTACACCTATATTCGGAGATTGACTATTAGTTAATCCTAAATAATCAATAAAGTATGTAACTCAAATAATAGCATGTAAAATATAAGTAAAATATTTGTGATTAAAATATGTACCTCTCAGAAGAAATGAAGAAATTAACCAGACACAGAATCTTGATTGACAGTGATTAAAAGTGAAGATTTGTTAGATTCCATCCCCCTTTAATTACAATGCCTCTCTTCCTCTCAAAATATTTTCTAGTAAAATAAAAAAATCTAATACTAAACACTAACAAAATTATATTCTTCTTTAAGTAAGAAATAGCTTAATGCTTAAGATGAAGCAGTAATTCTTTTAATCCACAGCATACCCTTGTGTACAGAGAATGCACTCTGGAAATGATAGCCACCATTACATCTTTCAGATTATATTAGGTCTGTAAGGAATGATCAAATTTGTCCCATAGGGTCCAGGGGACAAGTTGTTTATGGTTAAAGTAGCTTTGTCCTGGTTTCATTAATCAAAAAGCAAATTCTGGACTATCAGATGAACTGTAGGTAATATTAAAAAATTTGCTATTGTCAATAGTTTCTGATGATGAAAATAATAAAACTAGAAGGATCTTAGTACACTTCAGCCGGCCACAATTTCAAATAATCCTACATTTAAAATAACATAGAATACACTGTTTTCTTTTTGAAAGAAATTTACCCAAATAATCACTATAAATAATTCTCAAAATGTAACTTCTTTTAATGTGATTATGGAAAAAATAGCCTTCTTTAAGAATGGTACTTGGAAGGTCATATTTAAAAAGCAGACTCTCTGGAATCTATGGCAAAACACATTTAAGTTCCCCCTTTTCTTGGTCACCTATTTTTCGTATATCTAAACATTTGGCTATGTAGTTATTGGTCTTGAATTTGCATAGATCAAATTTTAAACTCACCATAATTATTATTTTATTTCAAAATCCTTATCTACCTATGAGCTTCTCATCTATTTCGTGCATTTTAGCCCTCAGTTATGGTCATACATGTATACATTTTTATTCGTTAAAAATTTGGTCTTAAAAATGGAATAAAAAAAATTTATTTGCTTTTGGACACTCTCTAATTTTTAGAAATACTTGTTTTTCAAGATTAAGAAAAATATTAACCTAGAAAAGGTAATACAAGGTATAGGGAAATGTTTCAGGCAAAACTGCCTATTCTGTTAACCTAAGATATAATTGCATAAGTTCGCTCACTCAATGTGCAAGTATGCACACACATTTCTTAGGTAGTCATCTCAAATTCCCAACACACACTGTGGTTAGTTTTAATACCATGATCCTGCAGTAACTCTGTTTACAAGATATCCAGGGACTATTTAAATACTAACAATTTAAATGTATTCTGAGAAGAGCCCCATCCTCTGTGAATAGTATCACACCACTTCAATTTTTTTAAGAGACATAACATTCCTTCTCTCTCCTAAGAATGTTTTATAATGCATCATAAGCGAAAAAAAAGTGAAGGAGACCCCCCTCCCAACTCAACATCAAATTCAACACCACATACAGAAGTAGAAAACAAAAACACCAAAGTGCTCTTGGTAGTTCCACACCACCATATTCTTGCCAATATTACCCTGTAAAGAAGAAGTAGCGACAGGTGTACACATTTAGTAAAAATGCAAAATACTAGGCAGTAGGCCAATCCATTTAAAAGGAAAATTTCAAATATGGGGCTATAACAAACTCTACTAAGTCTTCATATATGAAAGCTTTTCATGGCCTCAATCACTGATAACTAAACAATAATAACTATGGAAAATTATTATAATATGAAATTTTAGTTTAAATTCAAATCAAGTCAAAACTTTACTTCCTTTGATGATAAATTTAATTTACAAATTAACTTGATGCTAGTCTGTCATAAATTTAAAATATTGATATACTGTATTCAGGTTTGAAGAATCTGTGACAAGCATTTGAAAATGCTTGTGTGTGATAATGATAGATTTTTAAAAGGTAAAATTTTTACCAACAAGATGGTTTCTTAGTCCAAAGCATGAAAGGAACCCTACATGAGAACTGTAAAATCATACTTAGCTTACAGTTCATCAATACAGATGTACCTTACCATCATACTTAACTTATTTGTAAATACTTTTTTAAGGCTACCTAAACATTCACTAATTGGTTAAATATGGTGCCTACTCTGTTAATTTCTGTTTGCATTAAAATTTTAAGAAATCTAAATGTTCACTTTTGTACAGATCTGAATACCAACTATTATTCTGAAAAAGTGTTCAAATATTTTATCAAAGATACTTAAAACATAAAAATGTTTCAAGGGAGGATTTATAGCCCTGATGTCTTTTACCTTTCCTCTATCCTACACTTTGATGAACAGATTCATTTGTTCTAGACTTCCACAGAAACTCTTCTTTTACTCAAAGAACTTAACTAAGAATCTAAGATAGTATCAGTACAAAGAGAAAAGCTTTAGATTTCACCAGATTAAATACATGCAGAGACCTATTAGAAAAACTATAAAAGCCTAGGCAATGTAAATGAAGCCATACAAGTGAAATCATCCACTTTATTAGCCTACACATTTTGACAGCTTCATTTACTGAATGAAAAAGATCTAAATAAAAACATATTAAACCCTCCAAGCTGGCACTATCACTTTGATTGCATAGGTAGGACTTCAAAGGTAGCTTACCTATGTGATAGTTAAGTCTTTTAAAGTGTCTGATAAAAGATAAAACATTAAGTTTAATTAAGCAAGAAACAGTTTAATCCTTAAAAAGCAAACTCATCTTTTACAGAAAATTTAATGAACCAAAATATCCACTGCAGCAATCAAGATTCCATGAAATGCTCAAAAGGTAGACTTTGATAATAAGTAACAAAATCAATAATCTTAATTTTTAACTAAAGTTAAGAATGAATATCAATAAACAGAAATTCACTATCTTAATTGGCTGAAATACATTTAAAGAGTTTAAAACACTTTGAGAAGATCTATTCTGGGAATGTTATCAGTAATAACTCTTGAATCTCTTTCTTTTGAAATAGAAGAACTAAATTCTTCCTAGAACTCTCACTAACTTTATATTAGTGAGATTAGGAACATTTTATATAAGATATTAGTCTGTAAAAGCATTCTTAACCCCTAACTGGGGGGTGGGGAGGAAGGTTTGATTTACACATCATCCTCAGAATATCTGAGTGGGTAGCTATCAGACTTTAGCAGCAACTGGGGGAGAGGGATGTTCAACAGGTAATATTTCTGGTACATAGAAAAAGCTTAAAAAAAAGGCAAATTCAAATTAGATAAAATATTGTGCTCTATCAAAAGAGAACTCCCCTAGGAATTACTAATTCCATATTAGTACACACTGGTAGTATTTTCTAATTCAGACAGTAGCCAGTTGTGTGAAACACACATTCAAACCCACACTATTTGGGGAGCAGGGGTAAAAGGGAATCACAGTACTATTGCTTTTATTTAAATTGACAAAAAAACTAATGATAACATGAAGTTTCCAAGTAACCTGAACAGTTCAATGACCTATTTAGTGTTGGAGGAAATGCTTTTCATTCACTTTTACAGAAAACTGATTTCTTGTTGTCACTTTCTGGTTTATTCAAGTACTGTTTCCTTTCTTTTAAACATATAATGCATTTCTGCCTATTCTAAGGCAATGGTAACATTGGCTTTTACTGAAGAAAAGGCATATGAAAACTGAAGTCCAGTAAGGCTTTATTGATAACATTATTAGATCTCTGAAAGTAGAGACTAGTTATTAAAATTCAACTTCAATTTTTCATATTAGTAGATTAATTATTTTCTTAGTATTTACTTACGAGTAGCTAATGTGATTTAATGTTTTAAAGTGAGTTTTTTAAAAAAAATTCTAACTGCTTCCAAAATCAGAAAGCACAAGTTGATAGTCAACTAATCTAGTGTAGTGTAGTTATAGACATTTTAGAGAAGTGGCAAAGTTAAGAGATCAGTTCTGAACACAGGTTAACATACAGTTGACTACAAAAAGCATCATGTTTGTACAGCAGGAAAGGTGATTTGCACAGGAAGCCTAAAAACTCAGCTCTCTTATCTAGGAAAAGAACCACTTAGTATTTAAGTTACTTTCATTAAGAATTAAATATAAAAGAAAAACTAGGATTTCTTTCAGAAGCCTGCATACACCTGTGGAAAATGCAGTGCAAGTAATTTCTTATAGATTGTACATACTTTCAAACAGATCATCACTAACACATTACAGATTTTTAAACTAATGGAAAACAAACCCTTGAGGGCAGATGATACAGCTCACAACAGGTAAACATTTAGCAGTTAATAAGACAAATAAATATATCAAAACATACAATGTAATTGTTCTTGGGATTTTAAAAACAAAGGCTCAGAGCCATAGGAGAAGTATGTATGGTACAACCTTTCTAGAGTGAATATATATATGTAAGCCTATCCACAGTTCATACATACTTTCACAGGAATGGACATTGCTCAAATGTTTAAGTCCCACCCCACCCCCCCAACCAAGAACCAAACTTTTTACAATATTCAACAAGAAGCCCACCATCTACCATAAGGCAAAGTGACTATTATTTATTTTAAAGTTTTTATAAAATGGCTATAAAATCCCATTAGTGACCAACAGAGCCCTTTGATCTCATTGCATGGGATTCATAACTTCAAATTGTGCTATGCTATTATTGTACTATATACCTTAAAGTATTTCCATTTCTCCAGAATTCCTTCCAAAATCAGTTTCCAAAGCAAAGTAATCTAACACAAAAAGTTCCTGTGAGGACTTGTTACACAAAAGGAATGCTTGGATGCAAACAAATCTACACATTCATCCCTCTTATAAAGTTTTTTACTCCATTCCATTCCATCTCTCCCAAAGCTGAATGTACTTCTGTAATATAAAGAAAAGGCTCCCCCCCCCCTTTTGCCCCCCCCATACTACTCCCCCCCAAGCACCTTTGGCTCCTTAGGTCCAGAGACAGCTTCTGCATAGGTGATGATAACTATAAGAAAAGAGAAGCTGTCTCTTTAACATGCCCTGTTCTGTCCCTGATCCCACGTGGAACCAACATCAGCAGCACTTTCCCATTAACTTCAATGTGATGCAAGAGGCATCATCCTTTTATATACATAAAACGAGAAAACTTCAACTTACATTCTTTACTTAAGAGGAACAGGTGAAACAAAGGTGTCAGGAAAAGAGAAACCGAAAAACTCCTCAGCCCTCCCCAAAAGGTGCACTTAGCTTACTCTCTGTCCTCCCTGTGCAACATCACCTCTACCCCTGACTACTATAGAGTTCAGTTTAATAAAGGAGGGAGCCACTAACAAAACCTGAAACGTAAAGGCAACGAAAATACAATTTACAGCCGGAAAGGTTTATTCTTTTAATCACACGTACCCACTGTACGAAGAAAGTGACATTATAAAGACATCCCTTCTTTTACTCCCAAAACTCACGCAAAGATCACGAAAAGGGAGTTATAAAATAGCAAATGCAGCATTTATCTTATCTCAGATCAGTCCACATTACCAATAAGTTTAGCAGTTTCTGCACTACCACCTCCCCCCTCCCTCTCCCTCCTTCTCTTGCATCGGATTTTCACGTTTTCTCATTGTCGGTTGTGAGTTATAAAAGGCTTTTGCCCTTCGAAAGTTTTAAAAAAATAAATAAATATTAACTCCTTGGTCCCTGCAAAGTCAAAATGGACCTGAGGGGAAACGCGGTGGATACTTTTACCTTTAGCGAGAAAAGGGGGAGCATCCCGGGGTTTTAGGAATTTTTTGTGATTTTTTAAAAATTTTTATTTGGTTATATGCCTGAGTTCTCCCTCCATTTTGGTTGTTTATGATACTGACAACAAGCTGTCCCTGCTCTCTGCAGATCTCCTGCTTTCATTTAACACCCCCCCTCCCCCTACCCCCCCAATGCAACCCCCCTTCCAGGGCTCACACCTCCCCCCAAGCAAATAAAACACCCCAACCCCAACTTTCCTACCTGGGGAAAGGGGAAAAACAAATTCATTTCTCTGGAAAGAAAAACCTCTGGTGAAAAAGGGGCAAAGTTACCCCAAGTCACTCAAAGTGCCCCCCAAATATTGCCGACTGCGGGTTTCCGCCGGGGCCCTTGGGAAGCGACTTTCCCCGGGGATGTTTTGGTGGAAAATGCGGAGTGTTTACTCTCAAAACTGAATTTATATTAATTTTTCCCTGATTTTTCGGGTCTCTAATGTCTTCCGCTCTCGCTGCTGCCGCTGCTGCTGTCACAATATTCACAGCACCAGAGAAGAGGAGGAGGAGGAGGAGGAGAGGAGGAGGAGAGGAGGAGGAGGAGGAGGAGGCGAAGAAAAAAAAACTTTTCAAACTTTCCAAACCCTTCAGAAAAGGGGGAAAAAAAAGTTTCTTTTTTTTTTTCCCACCGACTTCACCTTTTGGTCCCCGGGACGCGTCGCCTCCGGCCCCGGCAGGAGCGGGAGCTGGGGCTCTTCGCTGCCCTTTCCAATGACTTTATTTTATTTTATTTTTTTCATTTTATTTTGCTCTCTCTGGGGTCCCGAGCAGGGGCTGCGAGGAGCACAAACTTTTCCTCCTCCTCCTCCTCCTCCTCCTCCTGCTCCTCCTGCTGCTGCTGCTGCTGCGGCGGCTGCTCCTGCTCCGGCGGCGGCTGCTGCTGCTGCTCCTCTGCCCCCTCAGCTCGTCCCATAATTTAAATAACCCTGATATTTCCCCCGCTAAACGCCTCTCCGCCCGCCCCGGACCCCGGGAGAACTCACCGCGGGGCTTTAACATCCTCCCTCCGGCCCGTCCGCCGCCTTTACACCGCCCGCCGAATTTCTAATAATTTTTTTCTCATATTTCGGGCTGGACGCGGCGGGCCTGGAAATTGTTTCCTTTCGCCTCTTTCCAGCAGCCATTGTAGTGTATGCGCTGCCCCTGCAGCCCAACTTGCAGCAGCCGCAGCCGCAGCCGACGTCGCGCCCACCGCCGCCGCCGCCGCTGCCGCCGCCGCCGCCGCCGCCGCCGCCACCGCCTCCCCCGGCCCGCTCGGGCCGCCGCCTCCCTGATGGCCCGCCCCTCTCCGGCCTCCCCCCTTCGCGCCCGCCCTCCTCTCCCCCCTTCATCCTCCCTCCTCCCCTCCACTCCATCACCGCCACCCTCCGCCGCCGGGCCTGGCTATTGGGCGTCGCTGCCGGCCTCGGGCCCAGCTCTGGCAAGGCGATTGGTGAACGCGGACGTCAGTCTTACAGCTGGTGTTAAGGGGTGGGCGCAGAGCTGAGGTTGGGGGGAGCGTGGGGGAGGGGGAAATAGAAAGGGAGGCGGATACCTCGCGGGCTTCTCCCCCCCTCTCTCCTCCTCCCTCCCTCCCGCCTCCTCGCGAGCTGGGGGTGGGGAGGGGCCGGCTGGATCGAAGTCTTCGAGTGGTCGGCCCGGTTGTCAGTCACATGAATGTGAGAACCGATTGGACAAGGGGGCAACCGGGGGGAGAAGGGGCAGCGAGTTAGGCTGCGTGCTACATAAGGCGCTGCTGCGTGAGCCATTGACGTGTTTGGAGCTGGAGACGGCCTGGATGCTGGGGTAGCCGCGGTGAGAGGTAAGTGGGTTCCCTTCTTCCTCTGGGGTAACCGGAGCGAGCATGTACTTGGTCCTTTCCCCCACCCTTGCCTCTCGGTCCTGCAGCCTGAGCCGGGGCCCCCGCAGTCTCCTCGGGCCGGAACAGCGTGTTCCAGGCCTAGTCATGTCTGTGTCTCCTCCTCCTCACTGACTCTCAGGTCGGGGAAGCAGCTTCACCATTTGTACCGGGACGGGGAAGGTGATCTCTCCTCCCCACCGGGGGGTGTGTGGGTGTGCAGGGGGGCAAACTTACTCCCCCCCCACTTTTCACCTCCTTGTTTGCACTACCCTCCATTCGGCGCTCCCTCTTAAGGGAGGGGTGGGGGGAGCTTTGCTGGTGAGAAGATCCTGGCCCTCCCCGGGGTCAGAGGTCACAGTCACCCACTCCCCCAGAAGCCGCAGCCCCCTCGCGTGACCCGCGACCCGGTGTGGAATGCCTTGATTTTGTTTTTCAGGCCTCGGTTAGTGGCTGGAGCCGTCGGTCCTCCGGGGCCCCCCGAACACTGGCAGCGGTCAGGCTGGTTGATGGGTACAAACGGACTCTCTGCTATGCCGACCCCTTCCCGAACCAAAGCAAATCAGGTGCCGAGAGGAGAGCAGCTGTTAGGGGAGTAATACCAAGGAATAATAACTTGAGAACTGCCTGGGTAGGTTTCAGAGTTTTTCCTCGAGGTGATGGGAGGGAGGGGAGGAAAAGCCCAAGCAGTCTGCTGCTCCCCCCCACCCACTGACCCCTTACAGGAGGGCTCTTGCTGATCCTTCAGTGTCCAAGGAACAGACACCATCCAGAACCACTGTAGAAAGCTTCTTTTCACCTTCAGAAAGTGGACCAGGTATCTCAAGACCTTTGTCATGTTCATTCTATTCTCTGTATCCAGTCCTCCACCTAACTACTTCCTTAGTCTAAATGGACTTTGATTTGAACTCGAATGATTTTTATTGGAAGATAGTTTGTGCTTGGGGTATAGTAACCTTGAAAAACTTAGGCACTTTTGATAATAGGGTCACAGAGTATAAATACTGAAGGGGAAAGGGAGCAGGTCTTTCTATTGATAAACCACTCACGTCTCTCTCACAGGCTTAGTAATAGACCCTTAAATCCTTCCTAGTTGTTGCCTACTTTCAAGTCATATTAGCCACTTGAGTTCCAGTAGGTATCTGATTAAACAGTAAACTGAAAACAAGGTATATATTTCTTATAGGTAAGCACCAGTGTTTTGAGTGAATAGGAAAAAAATCATTTCGTAGCACTTTGACTGTCCTTGTACAAGGAAAAATAGGGTGATGTAAAAATGTGCTTAGGAAGAAAAGAAACTTCTAGTTGTTGACACTTAACAGTTATTAACTTGAATGACTGTTGACTTCTACTTAGGACTTATGTCTAGAACAGTGGTATCAGACTCAAGAAGAACCAGGGCCATCGAGCCACACATAAGGATCCCTGCAGGCCACACATTGACTTAGTTTTAGTGTTATATGTCTTTTATTGTGCTTTTGTTTATTTTGTTAAATATTTCCCAATTACATTTTTATCTTGTTCAGTGAGCATTTTTGACATCTTTAGAGAGTCCTCATCCGCATTTTCTAAATGTTGAAAATGAATTAACTATACTTTTATTGAGTAGCCCCAGTGACACTAGTTAAAGCTGAAGGGACTAAACTTTTTTCTTAAATTCTTTAGACATCTCCTATGCCCACATAAGAAATTTAGCCTGGATACCCCCTTATGTATACAATCTTATATACCGTCCCCCAGAATCAGTTTTTTCTTCTTCCCCCCAGCCTCCCCCAAACCCACCCACTCCCCCCCCAAAAAAAAGCCTAGTTGTACTGTTTGTCAAAACAAAGACAAGTGTTTCTCTTTGGGGATGTGAAAATTGAATCATAACAGTTACAACTGTAATTTTTAAATTCACAGTTAACTGCATAATCATCTTAATTTAGTAGGTTGTGCTACCACCTTTAATGAATTTCTCTCCATCTCCTTTAGGTAGTATTTGATAAGTAAGAGTAGAAATCAGCAGTAGAACATGCTTAAACTTCATGAAAGGCTTCTGAAAAAAATATTTCATAAGAATCTAATCAAGGAAGAAACTTAATTCCTATGAAAACTGCTACTTTGGGATGGTTTAGAAGGTCACTGCACAATATACCTATAAGGATAATTTCATTGAAAAACAAAACAATCAATGCAGGTTATCAACTTCTCCGCAAATTAAAGCTTGACAGTTGTCTAGAACACTGAGATTAAGTGCTTTGCCCAGCATCACAGCCATTATGTGTCAGAGGCGGCATTAGTGAAGGTATCACACAGTACTTCTTTTATAATGACTTTTTCTGAGGTAGGCCTTAGTTATTGTACCAGAGAGAGGCAAGTGTAGTGGATATATATAGTGTTGGACTTAGGAGTCAAGATGACCTGGTTTCAAATTCTGCCTTTGATGCTTAACTTGCCCTTGATGGAGTCTATCTGTTAATTTAATTTCTTTAAACCTCAGTTTTCTCAACTATAAAACAGAATGATACCTGAATACCTCATAGGGTTATTGTGAGGCTCAAATGAGAACATATATAAAGCACTTTTCAACTTTAAAGTGCTATAAATATATTGGCTAATATTCCTCAGTATCATTCCCTGATGGAAGCCTTTTATCTAAGGACAGCCTCAATTAACTAGTATGATTTGTGATGAAGTAGGAATTAGGTGACACAGTATTTTTGAAGATTGTGATTGCCTTACATCTCTTTTTTGTTTCCATACTTCTAACTTCTGAAACTACAAAGTGGGGATTAGTCTACATCACTTAAGTCACATAACAGCACTTAACATTCCATATCATTCTTTGATCCTTCTTGCCACCTTTTCTTCCCCTCCACCCAATTTACACACACTTGAATTGAACTTAATTGGGTTTTAACTAGTTCATACTTCATTAAATTAACAGAGCCACCCTTAAATATTTAATTGCTTAATATGAACTAATCAGTTATATATTTAGTTACTGTGTATATAAAACTACATATAGTTAGATATAGTACATATAGTTATATGTAACTATATTGTATACATATGGAGGTAAAGATAAACACACATGCACTTGAGCAGTCTGGCTACTTCTCAAAGTAGATTTGGACAAAATTTAAATGACTATTAGCAACTATGAGTGTGGGGCAAAACATGTAAAGTACCTGTTTCTAATTGTAAAACTTAATTGAAGTTTTTCAGAGTAATATGATCTTAAATGTTTCAGGCAATTGTGAGGCTTTAAAAAACCTATATAAATAACCTTTCTTTCTAACTTTTAGCTGCAGTAGGAAGATTAGGATGCCTCTTGTTACGAAGAGACTTAGAGACCCTGATGTAAATCCTTGTTTGTCGGTAGGATTGCTTTTTTGTTTAACTTTTCATAGATTTTTGGGTTGGAAGAATAAGCCCCAATTTTGTGACTTAAAATTTCTGTGTTTTTGTAATTATTGAATAAACTTTTAAAAAATTCTCAGCCATTGCATCCTTACTTCATAGAATATTTTAAATGTTCACAATTTATCCTATCAAAATATTTATTGAGCACCCACTTATTTTCGTACACTTTTGTATATTGTATACACATTTATACATCAAACCATTTTGTTATCACTTGATAACTAGACACAAATATATAATGTCAGAGAAAAATCTTAGACCAAATGTAGTTTTTATTACTTATGTGGAAAGTTGGAAGGTATGCCTTTTTAAAAACTGACATTGGAATTTAAGTTCTTTTCCTATTACCCCATTCAGTGCTGTCCTTGAGGCAACCTAACAACAGAGTTATCTTATAATAGAACTAATTTCTTAAAACTAAAGTATTTTCTAAAAGATATAGCATAAACAAAATGTGAAGCTGTATTTCAAAAATTTTATTGGCATTTGTTGGGTATGACGAGCAACACTTACTCATGGGTTTCTCTCCCCCCCCACCCAGTAATACAGTCATCTGAAACTTATGCCAATGAAAACCATACCACTCAATCCTTGAGGCATTCTCTTGTATGTATATATATTCACTTTAAAATTTGATGGCATGTAAACTTAGATCCTTTCATGTGTTAAAATAGTTCTTAATAGCTTTGTTATAATTAAAAGAGCCTGTTTGGAAAGAACATGTTTTCTTATGCTTATGAAAGCAGATAATCATGCTATTCATATCGTTCTATAGTTGACTAACTGAAATTCACACATTTTCGCTTTGATGTTTTGAGTTATCCAGTCTACTTCTGGTTCAGTTCAGACTACTTAAACTTGGTTCCCAAGTGTTAGGTATACTCCTTAAAATTCACATAGCTCTTTTTTTCCTGACTTATATTTGAAGTAGAATTTAATTTCTTTTTAAAAAATTGCTTACTTAGTATATGGCATTTAATAGTCTGATGGAAAGACATTTTGGTGAATTAGGTGTAATTCTAGGCTTTCTTAAAGTTAATTTGGCTCAAGATCATCTGTATCCTGGTTAGAATTTCCTAACCCCTACAGATAGGGTGTCAAGAGATACCCTAAGATAAGAGACAAGGGAGAAATGAAGTGTGAAGCTAAATTTTTTTCTTAGACACATTGAATTGGAAAATATTAAACCAAAATTTTGTCCATGAGTGTTCCGAAATGGCTTCCAAAATGGACTAGTTTTATCTTTCCATCATTAAATATTGCATGTTTTGCATGTTAAAGGAATCAGATGCTTCTACCAGATGTATGGATGAAAATAATTATGACAGGGAAATGTGTACCACTTGCTTCTTGAAGTACAAAAACTGCAGGAAATTTTGGGTAAGTAGAAATAAACCAAATTATATTTGAAATGGTCATTTAAGCATTAGATTAGCTATGGCTGAAATACCAATTTGAAAGATGAGATGTAGGGAAATCACACCAGGTCTACTGTTAATTGTGACTTTCCGTGCAAAGAGAGCCCAGAAAGTTGCAGGTGCTTAGCAGTTATTTTCAACTTTGCCATTTCCATTTCTGGTATACAAGCATGATAGGTTAACTTATTTTTCCTATTCAAATTTACTAGCTTTGTTGTGTCAAACAAAGGTACAATGTCTCCTACTCAGAGACATGTTTTTATGAAAGACAGCCTTACCATAAGACACTGGAACTACTGCTAAAATAGCTAGTTTCTCTTAGAAGCTTACTGTTGTTAAATTTTTCCCATGTGTAAAACTTAAGGGAAAGACCTCTACCTCCTCCTCCTCCTCTTCCTCCTATCCCCACCACTGATAACTGCCAACATCACTTAACAACATTTTTTATTATTAAGGGGTGCATTTTTTCCTGGCTTGTTTTTTTGTTTTGTTTTAACTTGACCTTTGAAACTTGGATGTGTTTTTTAAAAGTTTGCTTTTGGGGGAAAAAATTGTTGTTTGGGTTTTTTTTTTTAAGTAATGGAGTAAAGTTAAAATAAATATAAAATTAACTTTGATTTTTGTTTGCTTATATTTAGAATGCCATTATGATGGAAAGACGACGAAATGGAGTTAAACCACCTATGCCCACAGCTGCAGAAAGAGAAAAAATCTTGGGAGCAATGGGAAAGATGCCCTATTAAAGGCTTATATGCAATAATATTGTTTCTTTGACTTGATGTTTTGGAGCAGATCTTTTAAAATACATTTGATACATTTTGATTTTTATACCAACATTATTTCCAAACAATTTATCTTCCCTCTTCTCTCTCCCTATCCTCCTCCTCACCCCCAGCTCCTCCATAGTGTCTTCTCTTAACTATTTTTTTCTTTTAACTAACACAGACCTGGTACAACTGCACCTTATGTTACAGAGGACAAAGAATGTAGTATTTTGTACCCAGAGTTAGGGGTAAATACTTTTAACTATTTCTAGCTCCTGCAAATATGTCAGATTGAAAATAACTTGGTTAATGTTTCAAGGGGTAATTCTGTTGTTACTAATGACATACTATGTAATTATACATGTATTTATAAATTCAATATCTTGCATTTATAATAGTGCTTTATATTTAACATTTTGGTCTTCCAAAACCCTTCGAAGTTGGTACTATGAGTAGTAAATGTTCTATTTTACAGATTAAGAAACTAAAACTAAGAAGTGGAAACTTGTTGGAAATCATTTATGTATTAAGGGATTCTAACCTTGGTCATTTGATGTTCAATTTACTCTCCCATGCTGCATCTGAAAGTAATCTCAGAATCTGAATTGGAAAGATACCACACAGACTGCCTAGTTGAACTTGGACCTCAACAAGAATCACTTCAATAAAGACATCTCTTTTTGTCTTAATAAGATAATCCAGATAACATCACCACAGTCTATCTAGTATGACAATTACTATTAGCTTTTCTCTTCTGATCCTTTTTTTTTCTCAGACAAAATCACATTGAAAGAAGTTTGGTACACAGCCACTCACACGTTGTTTATTTGCTGTTGGCATTGTAGGCAGGATGGAGAAGTTAAAGGCTTCCCTCCTCCAGTCCCACCTAACTTTGCTAACTCAGTTTAACACATTCTTTTCCCACTTTTAATCCTCCCTGTTAGCCTTAGTTAAGAAAATTATTAAACAAGGATCCAGGAGAGAAAACAATTTAGATGGTGAAGTTATATGACTGATAAATTCCACCCTGCCCGTTTTCCATCCTACTGAGTGACATTGAGTAAATGATTTTGAATCTGCTCTTTTTTTTTTCTTTTCCTTTTTCTTCCCCTCCCCCGTTGCCATTTTACAGATGTGGGAAATGAGGGTGTC
>NW_020954590.1:1303020-1367512 GCF_900497805.2 Vombatus ursinus
TATATAGTACCTGCTATGTGCAAGGCACTGTGCTACATGCTTATTTAACCCTCACAACGGTTAAGTGAGGTGTGTGCTGCTGTTCACTGTTTCACAGCTGAGAAAACTCAGACAAGCAGGTTAGGTGACTTGCCCAGGATTTGAACTTGGGCCAACTCTAGGCCCAGCTTCTATCCACTGTCACAGCTGCTGCTAAAGAGTGGTTGTGAGTTAGGGGACAGTGCTTTATCATGTATGTTTTGTCCCATGTACTATGGATGTAGGATCACAGATCTAGAACTTGGAGAAACCTCAGAGACCATGGAATCCAACCACCTCATCTTACAGATGGAGAAATTGAAACCTAAGATGAAGTAATTCATCCAAAGTCACACAGATCACATTAGAGATTATTAACTTCTTCCGCTATACCACACTATCTCGTCCCAAGGGATTGCTAACATAGCACCATGCCCATAGCTGCTTCACAAACGTAGCTCCCCACTGATAAATCTTTCCTGTTATATAGCAGTATTTCAGTAGGACCAAGGAGATAATTGGAGTACTATTGCCCTGTGATTTCCAAGTCTATAGGAAATTTACCTTAAGCTATGATCTAGTGGAAGTCTGGCAAAGTTTTGGTAATGCTTCCTAGTATCCAGTATTGAGATAAGTGGTAAATATAAACTAATTGGAACTACAAAGCCTTCTTTGATTTACCACTCCATGTGAATTCAGCAAAAAAAAAAAAAAACAAAAACTCGCCTAGCCAGCCCTATTTTGTACATTTGTACTGCATTTACTGAATGAGCCAAGTTACAGTTAGCTCGTGTTTGTAGGCTGCGTACTGAACTAAGTTCTACCAGGACAGTGACTGTCTTGAGTGAGTGAATGAAAGGTAACTTCTAGAACCCGGTATTAGATTACAGGCTTGCTATAACATTTAGATAATACTTTAAGGTTTACAAAGGGCTTTTCTCACAATGAAACTGAGGTAGGTAATGCAAGTATCAGTTTTATGGATGAAGAAGCAGCTATTAAGTAAGGCTACTACAACATGTGTAGTATGAGCCTATCTTGCACTAGATAGGACTCATGTTTTCTCCTGAATTTGAACCTATCAAGCTTAGCCAACCTTGTAAGGGTAGGCTATATTTCAACCATGAATGAACAACCATGATGGTGTGTTTGGGGGACTGGGGTTGGGATGGGGAGGAAATTCAAGAGTGAACTTAGAACTGGTTTCATTAAATGTTTGTTTCACTCCAGTAAATGTGTACTTTGTGATTTTTTCCTCAAACTAAAAATGCATTTTCATCAGAAATATTTCCTAGTGATGAATGGAATTCTGCCAAAATTCAGACCATCTTACATGGCATAAGTTTAAAAAAAAAACAACAAAGAAGACTATTAATAATTTCTGTAATATGGTGTAATCATGTTATTTTGATCTAAGCAATTCAAAGCTGCCTATTATACTTGAATAAAGATGCATTGTTGTGGAAATTATGGACTTCATTTGGAAGCAGTATTTCCTAGGTTTTCTTTGGTTACTATATAGAAATTAAGATAGTTCTGGAAATGATCTTAGTTAAATATACATTTTATATAAACTTGTTTCCATTTCAATCATAAATATTTAAAGTATTTCTTAGAGGGCTTACAATTTTAACATCACATCTTTTATTATGGCAGTCAAATAGTAATTGTGATAATAGTTCAGTTGGCAAAGCTCTCATCCCATAAGTAGATTTCCTATAAAATACATTTAATGAGGAGGTGATTAAAATATTATTGGCATTTTGAGTCAACACAAACACTCCCAAACTTTCAAGAACAAAAACAAACAAACAAAAAACCCTAAGTCTCAACACAGCATACCCTAATTGCTAAATTAGGGTAAAATTGCTAATTAGTCAGTCCCTCCAGTACCTTACCATTTTTTCACTCTATTGCTTTTCACTCATAGCCCAGTGTCCTTGTGCTGCCATGAATCTTCGAATACACTGCTTTTAGGCTTCTCCTGGGTAGGTCCTGTAACCTTTTACTTTGATTTGTTTTGGGTGAGAAAACTATATGTAGTTGTATATGTATATAAAAAACTACATGTAGTTGTATATGTAGTTGTATATGTATATAAAAAACTACATGTAGTTGTATATTTTCTACATATAGAAAACTATATGTAGTTGTATTACCTACATGATGTGTTTACACTTGATGACTTATGCAACCATTAAAATTTTGTGAGGTAGATCATATTATTATTATCTCCATATTACAAATAAGAAAACTGAGGCTGCAGTTGTGATTGGAACATAGTCATGAAGTAAATGCCAGAGCAAGAATTTGAACCAAGGTCTGATCCAAGTATAGTTCTGGTTCTGTTACAGTAGGAGATGAGGCCTCAATACAAAGTGTAGGTGAGAATTTCAGGCACCAAAATAGGGAAGGTTAGGGAGAAGACTCCTTAATTCAAAAGAGGAATGAGCTGCCTTGTAAAATAGTGAGTTCTCTACTCAGTTCTTTAGGCAGTGTTGATGACTACTTACTGGATGTTAAAATGGGGAATTTCTTCTGGTTCTGGGTTGAATTAGAAGGCCACTGTGGTACCTTTCCACTATATTCTGTGAATGTGAGAAATATGGTTTGGAGTAGGCCCTTTGGCAACCCTCAGATAACCCTGTATGACTTACTCATCTACTCATCTGATATTCCCTGATGTGAAATACCTTCGTGAGTATAGTTTTAGAGTAAACTTAAGCTAAAATATCTTTTTAAAAAAAACATTTTTACCAATTGACTTTACCTCCTGCTTAGGTTTTTTAAAAAAGTGAGAAGAAATGCCTACCCTTTTTGTTATGTTTCAAATGCTTTATTCTGACTGATATATGAGGAGAGGAAAGCTGGATTTTGTTTCAATTAAAAATCAAAATTCTGAGAGAACTATTTTGAAGAATATTGTTTGATAGCACTCCTAATAGAGTCACATCTGTGAATTACTTGTTTCATCTAGGGGCAAGTTGTCCACATTGCAGTGTAGGGGCCCTGATGGTTTATTTCAGTTATACATGACTTTTTTGTTTGACAACTGGATGGTGCTATTGTGCAGCAGAAGTATGAAATCCCAACAAGTACAGCATACTTATCATCTGCTTGAAAGGATCTTTAAAATATTAGAAAAAAAATCTACCAGCCTGCAAAAACATTTACTAACCTACCTACTGATTGATTATCTGTGTCCCTTCTGAGCACCTTCTGCTTCCCATATCAAATAATTTGAGTTAAGTGTGCACAGATATACTGTTGCCATGCTCAGGGTTCTACCAGTGCATATCTATAGAAAGAACTAAAACAAAATGAGTCAAATTTGTATATTCTTAATGCGACTAAAGAAAAGGAATGGGACCAAGAAAATGGAGCAAGCAGTGAGGAACAAGGAAATGTTGACACAAATAAAAAGAAGGTAATGACCTAGGCAGTTCATGGCAGGATATGAGTCTTTCTTTTAAAGACCTATGCATGTTTATAGTAATTATAATTTGCATATTTATAGAAATAATCTCTACCTCTGGTAAAGAATTAATTTCAAGGATCATCCATAATGAAAATAAAGGTGTGTCAAAATCTCAAATTCTCAATACAAAGTTTTATGTATATAGTAATTTGTATATATCTCTAGATAAGTATGTAAAGGCAATGTGACATAATGGATAGTTAAGAGAGCCTGAATTCAAGTTCTACCAATGACACATACTGCCTTTTGACCCTGGGCAAGTCACAATCTTGCCCTGCTGTCGGCAAAGAAGGTGCTGACCTCCATTAAAAGATAGAGTTTTCTCATTTAAGAGTTCCCTGTAGCAATGAAATCACAGTCCAGACCCTATTTTTATATGCACACATATACGTGCCTTTATAGATATTATACATAGTATATATATATATATGTGTGTGTGTGTGTGTGTGTGTGTACTCAAAAAGATTAACACATGCATATATGTATACACACACACATACTCACACTTTTTTTTGTCTAGATCTATGATTTTATTGCTTTAGGGAACTGCCATTGCCAATGGAAATAAGCTACTCCTGCAATTTGACTTGCCTAGGCTAGGGTCACACAACCAATATTTACCATAGGCAGAACTTGAACCCAAATCTTTTTGACTCTGAGGCCTTCTATATCCACTATGAAACACTGCATTTCTCTCTCTCTCTCTCTCTCTTTCTTTCTTCCTCCTCTTTCTCCCCCCTCCACACATGTATATGTGAATTCAAAGTTGTATATATACTACATGTATGTACAACTTTTAAATTGCTTTTGCACATAAATTTTAAAAATATATGTAATGCCTCTTTATAAACCCAGTGACAGTAAATGAGAATCGTAACTAATTTTAAATTATCTCTGGTTAGGAAAAAAAGAAAACTTCAGTATTAGTTTAAAAATTCTAACACTCTCCTACTACCACTTTTTAAAAGAAAATTACTTCTTGGAAGTGTTAATAGGTAGCCAAATTGGCTTATTTCCATTTCAACCTATTTACATGCTTTCACTTTTAAAATCTTATTATATTTTTTTCCACCCAAAATATTGTCTACTTCATAGTTCTCTCACCCTTTTACTCCATCCAATAAGCATTTATTGACTGTTTACTACTGCACTAAGTGCTGAGCATACAGAGAAAGACAAAAACAGCCCCTGCTGTCAAGGAGTTCAGTGGGTTGAACAACATAAAAATAACTTAGTACATACAAGATATATACAGGGAAGATGAAAGCTAATCCCACAGAGGAAGGCTCTAGCAGCTACTTCACAGGGTTGTTCTGAAGATCAAATGTCAGGTTATATAATGCACTTTGCAAACTATAAAGGTTATATCAGTGTAAGCTACTATTACCTCTTATCCACTAACATTGCCTTCAGCTCCTCTTATAGCTCTATATAACAGAAGAAAAATGGGTAAAAACAGAACTAGGGGAAGGGTGGAACAGATGAAATACAAAACTAGAAATCTTTTAGATCATAGGTTCTTACCCTGAGGTCCAGAATCTTTTTTTTTTTAAACATTTTGATAAAACTGTATTCCAGTTTTGTAATCCTATGTATTTCATGTACTTAACATCATTATTCTGAGAAGGGGTCAACAAGCTGTACCAGACTGCCAAAGGGGTCCATGATATGCACAGAAAGGTTAAGAACCCCTGTTCTAGATCATTTAAAGTCCCTCACCACAGTTTAGGAAACAATGTTGTGGATGCGAAACTCTTTTCATGGAAATGAAGTTCATCCTGAAAAAGAAGAATTAAGGTATGTGACAGAGATAAGTGAAATCCAGTCATCGTGACTTGGCCTTCATCTCTAGAATACACCATTTCTTAGTCTAGAATGTTCTTCAAACCAAGCCCCTATACTCGTTCAAAATGTAGCTCATCTCACCTTCTCTGTCAAACCTGCCCAGGCTAATTCTACCTTGCACTAGTCACTGTTTATTCTAGTAACCCTTCACTCCCACCTACAGGATTCCCTTCTGCCTACCTACCACTTTTAAGGCTTAATAGTAATGTGCATAACCCTGAAGTTGTTTGTGTGCATGATTATACGTCTGCATCTATTACTTATCTTTGTATTGTATTTATAGGTTTGTCTTTGTCATCTCCCCCATTAAAATAAAAGAGTCTTATACATTGAAAGTCTTCCATTTTCCTTGTACTTTGCATCCACCTCCCTCTCTTTCTCTCCTCAAATTTCTTGTAGCACTTTGCCTGACCTTCTTCTTCACATTTGTTTTGTTCTTCTTTACATCATAGTTATCTGAGTACATCGGGTATCATAACGTTCAAAGCTAGAAGGGAACTTAGATATAATCTACTCTGTTTTTCCTATTTTATACTTGAAGAAACTGAGATCCAGAGAAATTAAGTGACTTGTAGAAGGTAGTAAATAGCAAAGGTAGAATTTGAACTCTGGTCCTCTGACAGACTCTCCAATACTCTGCCAATAGTATATGCTTAATAAATGTTGAGTTGAACTGAATCAATAGCTGCTATAATACTCTGTACACAGAGGACTCTCTGTACCCAAACGCCTTTACCCCTTCCACAAAGTTGTTGACTGGCCAAGACATTTCCATGTCTTCTCCTTCTTTACTTTTGTAGGAACTGTGAATATTACAAAACAAAAACAAAAACAAAAAAACACAACCTGATGGATTTCACATCTACCTTATTCACCAACAGCAACAAATGCTGATTAGGAACCTGCTACATATACTGTGGTAGGCACTGGAGTTCAATCACCCATCCTCCAAGATACAGTATTAATGAGAGGTGATATTACTAAGTGTGAGGTAATGGGAAGGATGAAAAAAACAAAGGACTCAAATGAGAAGCAAAATGGATAACTTCTCCCTGGATAATTGAATTGATTGTATCCTTTTGGTATTTGGAAGGCTTCCTGTCAACACAAGCAACTTTAATTGTTCAGAACTTTGGGGGGTTTGGGCTGTTGTTGATTTGTTTGTTTTTAATTTATGATACATTATTGGTAGCCTGGATTTCTTCTCATCTTTATGTTTCTTGCATTTTAGATTTATGTGTCACCTTGTATAACAGCATTCCAATCCCTTGACAGCTTCTGTATATAATTTCCACTTTTGAAGAATGTCTTTCACACCCCTAATAAACTCCTGTTCTCTACCACTTAGAAAAACAAAACAGTCAAAAGAATAGAAAGGTTAATTCTGCTGTAATTAGGCTAGTTGCACTGGTGACCTGTACTCAAGACTTCGGTCATGATGTTCCTCACATCTAGAAAGTCTCTTACCCTCTCCTCACTTAACTAACCCACATCCCTATTTTTTCCTTCAATGTTGCCTATAAAATCTACCTTCTCCATGAAATTTTCCCTTAAGAAGAGGTGCTAGGTTCAAACTCATATCCAATTTAGTTAGTACAGTTCTCCATAAGTCATGCAAGAAATGGAAAAAACCTTGACTAACTTTTACCTGCATGTTTCTTTGCCCTTTTTTAAAAACTGGATTACAAATTTGTCTAAAAGGAAAACCACGACTTTATTACATTCTATCTGTCCTTTTCCTTCTTATTTGTTTTCCTCCAGCCGAAACGCTTTGATAGGAAACCCTGCTTTTGCCAGGACGCTATTTAGCTTTTTCCCTTCTTTTAAAGTTTAGCCTAACTTCCCTCTTACTTCCAGACACAGAACCCACATATACTACAAGCCACATGTTAAACTGAATCCCCACCTCTGCCTTCTCCCACCTTATTTCCCCAGCAAATTTTAGAATCAGTAAAATTGATCCGCTTTAGGTGGCATGATTTAATGGACCTCAAATATCTCCCTCACTGACCTGTTTTGGTATGTAGAATGTCCAGCTAAGGTGCTACAAATGGTAAACTCTGATCAGCCAAGGATTACACTGACATTGGTGAGTGCCTGGAGATAATATGTGCATATCTTAAAAAAAAAAAAAAAGGACAGGGTAAATGAAGTTTTGGTGAAGAAAAAGAACCAATTGAGAGGCTAAAATACTTTTTAAAAAGTTGCCTATTTCGCAATGTCCCCAAATCCCCATCCAATAGCAATTATTACATGGTTTCTTTCTGGAAATAAGACGCAGACCATCACCTGCATCTCCCATTCTTTGGACAGGAGAGGGGAAGCAATGTCATCCTCATCTTCTTGGCTTTAGTTTCCTTTCCTTTTTAATTTATTTTCTTTTTAGTTTATGGAATAAAACAAGTATTTCTATAACATAGTATAATAAAAAGATGATTGCACATGAAACTGCAAATCTACTATGTACAACTTGCTAATCCTTTTAAATATACAACAAAGTTATAATGTAAATTTCTTCTTTTTAGTTTCCTTTTTGGTTGCTGAGGAATTGCATACATCCACTGACTTCAGCCCTAATCCCGTACCTTTTTCTTAGAATAGTTTTAGTGACAATTACTTTTTGTCACCCTCCAATTTCTTTGTAATAAAAAGATTAATATTAATCTGATGGAATGAAAAAGCACTTCGAGTTAGGAGAATTGGATTTAATTCCTGGCTCTACAATCTACTACTTGTGTGATCTTGGACAAGTCACCCAGGCAGGTAGATGGCACAGCAGATAGAGCACTGTAACTGAAGTCAGGAACATCTAGATTCACATATGGCCTCAGACACTTAATACCTGTGTGACTCTGGGGAAGTTACTTAACTTCTGCCTCAGGTTCCTTATCTGTAAAATTAAGATAATAATAGTGCCTCCCTCCAAGAGTTGTAAGGATAAAATGGTCATGATGTATATTTGTAAAGTATAAATTTGTAAAGTGCTTTGTAAACCTTAAAGTGTTATATAAATGCTATTATTTATTATTATCATTAACCCTCTCAAATCTCCAGTTTTTTCATCCCAACATTAAAATAAGGAAGTTGGACCAATGCAACTAAACAGAGTTCTAAATCTATGATCCTAACAAAAATAACATGTTTAGATATGATCTGGGTTGCCATCTGTTGTGGACTCCCTGAAAATTACCTGAAATTCAAAACACCTTGGTTAATCAACTACATAAGCAAGAGACATTTAATTAAATAGTATAACAAAATAAATGGCAAGGCATATTTTTAGTCCTGTCTCCTACCACCATATATACAAAAGGGCATACTTTAAGTAAGAAACTTGCAAGCCCAAGGCAACAGAAGTGAGAGAAGAAAACACATCCCTAGGGTGGTGTCTCCACTGGAATACCTCTCTAACTCTTCTTACTCCCTCTCAAAGTTGTCAGTATCCCTATCGACTTAGTGATGTTATCTGACTTCAAGCTGCTTTATCTATTGCTGCACAGTGCTGGAGACCTCTCCTGGATTATGCTTTCTTCTTAACATCTGTTGGTGTCTGATCTGAGATGCTGCCTGATGGGTCTCCATTTCTGGCCACATTCTGTTTTTCTGGTGAATTATAACTGTTATATAATTTTCCTCATTTTTAGTTCATAGTCCTATACGTTAAGTCAGCTCTTTTGAGATTTAGACACAACCTGAACAGTCAGTTAGCCAGAGAAGTATTTAAACATTAAGCTTGTGTATATGGTCTGTCCCCATCTCTTGCTCTTTGAATTCAGTCTACTTTTTGAGTTAAATTGAGAAAATTTTCTTAAGATGTTTTATGCCAATTATAGTATGACCAAATCACCCATAAGACCAAAAGGGACCTAGATGAGACTGGTGACCTAAATCTACTTTCATGCTGGTAACAAAGTTGTTGCCCTCCCTATTTAAAACTTACTATAGTATCACAGGAATGGTTAAGAGCTTCTGCAATTAGAATATACATTTTTTTGAGGGCAAAGACTGTTTTTTTGACTTTCTTTGTATCTCCAGTACTTAGCACAGTGCCTGGCACATAATAAACATTTAATATTTCATCTTGGGTTGCATTTTGATATCCTTTGCTCTTTAGTACACATTATTCCATTTCCTTCTATGGTTTCTTGTGGGCATACACGAGGCTTGTGCTGTTTAAATTTCCTTTACTTTTTATTTGAAGATCTTTCTCCTGTTGCTTGAAGAATTTATTTGGTATTAGAGTTATTAAATTTAACTATTATGTGTCTTGGAGTTGGTGGTTTAGGGTTGTTTGCTTTCTGGAAGCAATCAGTGGATTCTTTCAGTTTGCACTTTATTTTCCATATTCAGAAGTTCTCAGCAGTTTTCTTGTTTTATTTCTTATATTATGAAATTCAGAGGGGGGTTTTTGGTCATGTTCTTTTGGAAGAATTATCTCTTTTCTTCAAGATATATATTGCTTGTAGAGAGATTATGTTTTCTTTTAACATTATCACTTTTTGCTTCTCTTCTTCCAGATTGTCCTTTATTGCAGTGTATTTGAATTTCCCATCAGTTGTTCTCTTTTACATTTCTTTGGCAAGATTTGCTACTGCGGATAAAAGTTTTTCTATTTTGCTGATTATTTCTGCTATGTTGGCCATAAATTCTGCTTTTGAAATTCTTATTTTCTTCTTGGACCTTCAGAAACATTCCGATGCGGTTCCATGTTCTTTTAGGAATCCACAGGGTCCCCCATTTCTTCAAGTGTTGATTAATTTTCCCTTCTTACTATATTTATTCAGAGATGTTTAAAGTTGTTTAGATGATCAAGAGGCCATATTCTTTTCTGTTGTGAATATCTTCCCTGTTGGTTAATCTTCACGTGTTCAGAATCTTTAACTGAGTTTTTTTCATCCTGAGATCTTTGGTGATTTCATTCCTTTTTCTTTATATTGCTCTATCATTCACTTTCTGACTGTTTCCCTTTTGATGGCATTTTTCCAGAGGGATGGAGCTTAAAGCTATCACAATCTCTTTCTTTGTCGGGGAATTCACTTTTCACTGGTCTTAATTTGTGACCCAAGTGATTTTGGTGGCTATAGAACTGGTATCAGGTCGATGCCAATCCCATTTCCACAAAGCCTCGTAGAGCCCCACACATATGCTGGCATCCTATCTAAGCTCCCTCTGTACCTCCTTTTTCTGAGCACTATTGCAGCATAGCACACTCCCATGCTGTCTCTGCAGTCCCAAAAAGAGCACTTTTTCTTTCCACAGTACAAGGTTAAAATTGAGGGAGGGAGAATTGAGTTATCTTGAAACCTTGTGTGGCCCCAGCAGAGTATAAAGATTGGGGTTCTCACCTCATTAGGGTTCTTAGTGTCTTAGAACATGGAGAAAGCTAAAATTATCTCTAATTTAATTCTTATTTCTGAGAGGTTTGAGTGGTAGTAAGGATCAAATAAAATGTCATCCTCCAACTTCTTAGTCATGTGATCTAGAAGTCCGTAAATGCTTAATAAAGGCTTGTTGATGGACTCCCTGACTGCTGTGTGAGATGAAAGTAAGGGTGATTTAATTTGTTTTAATTTTAACGTATCTCAAAAAATAATAGTCAAGTCTGATAAAACTTGTGTGAGTGGGAAGCTTTGTTAGGCAGATACAAAAAGTTGGGGAGAAGTCCAGGGAGGCAAAAGGGAAGACAGAAGTAATTTAAAAATGCATTTTGAGGGGAACATAGGGAGAAATAGAATGATGTGGAGTGGGGTGAAATTTGTGTGGTTTGAGGGCACTGAGAACGTAAGACAGATGCGAAGAGAAACGATAGGATTCCAGAGATCGGTTTCACTTTGAATTTTGCCTAGAGTTTGGCCATATTAGTGAGAAATAGAAGCAAGAGAAAAATCTTGATGTCAGCTCTAATGTGTCCAGAATAATGCCCTTTTCTTCAATATCACTAATGTTTCAAAGAGAATGGAGGAAGCAGTCCTCTGTCCCACCCCCATGGTGAACACCTTTTCTCTTAGCAGTCTTTTGACCCATTTTGCCCCATTAGAGTCTTTTGACTTTTGACTCTATTCCTCCTTGCTAGTCTGCACCCTACTTTGATTTTCTAATGAAAATTCCTTAGTATTTACCACTATTTAATATTTACTAGTACTTAGTATTTACTGGTATGCTAGTATTTGAACAGGAAAAGAAAAGAAAATATATTTGAGGCTGTGAAAATGACAAGGCATGTTTAAAAAACTGAGATTGCTGAAATGGTGCAGCTAAAGCCATAAGACTTTGAATAATAGTTTAGAGGTTTACTACATTCTGAAAGTGGGGCAACAGAAAAAAAAAACTAAAGAGGTAAATATATAGTTCATAAATATATATAAGTATAATATGTACAAATTAAAGTTACATAAATATAGTTTATGAATAAAGTTTAAACCTAAAGTAGGAGAGCAGCTATATAGCTATAGAATTAGTAAGTGAGTAATGCTATTTTCATACTTGGGAAAAAGAAACTTTGGTTAATTTATTTTTCTTTATTCCTGACTTAAATACCAAGAAAAAAAACATTTCCATACACACAGCAGAACACAATAAGAGGATTCTCTAGGAAACTGTGAATCTCTGTTGCCTACAATTTGCTTTTTAAAAAGTACATAATAATTTCTATACTCTTTTGAAATTCCTCCCCACTCTCTTGAAAACCAAGAGAAAGAAAGAAAGGAAAAAAAAAACTTTTAACAAATAAGCAGTCAAGTAAAATGAATCCTCACAGTAGCCATGTCCAAAAATGTGTGGCACTTTGTGTCCATCAGCTCTTTGTCAGCGTATGGATAATAGGTTTTATCATAGGTCTTCTGGAAACATGATGATTGCTAATTATGTTGATCAGAGTTCTTAAGTCTCTCAAAGTTGTTTTTCTTTACAAGGTTTCTATCCTTGATTAAATTCTTTTCCTGCTTCTTACTCACTTCACTCTATGCCAGTTCATACTTCCTAGAATTCTCTGAAACCATCTTCATCATTTTTTACAGTGCAAGAATATTCCTAGGGTTACATTCCTATGCCTTACTTTGTTCAACTGTTTCCTAATTACCTAAGAAGCAATCTAAGGCAACTCCTTAGATTCAAGTTCTTTGCTTTTCTTCTTCTCCCCTAACCCCTTTTCTCTACTCTTCAGGGTCAGGAAGTTTGTTTTCTTTGTAATTATACCTTCTTTTGTGTTATCTTCCCTTTTAACAGCCTGCCCTCCCTATCCCTACTTGTTTTCCTGTTGAGTATGATGTATTACTACACCACTACTACTCTGTGTGTGTTCATGTGTATATATGTGTGTTCAATCTTCCTTTGTTCATTTTTGATAAGAATGGAGGTCCTTCTGACTCTCATTTCCCCAAACCCTTCCTCTTTGTTTGTATACACTTCTCACACACACCCTGATTATGAGAACTAGCACATTCCACCCTTTTCTTCCCCTTTTCTACACTGTATTCCTTTTATTCCTCCTCCTCTTGTCCTGCTTCAGATTCTCAGAACAGAACTTCTTCACCCCTTGGACCACTATTTTTTTCTTACTTAACTTCCTTGGTAACTTTGAAGACATTAAGGTTCTAAAAGGACACATTTTTATGTCTTCCGTTAAAAGGGCAGCATTACCTCATCACACAACTCCTCCTAATTGTTCAAATAAATTTACTTTTCTCAGTTCCTCTAGCCTCCTGTGTTTGTATTTCAAAGTTCCTACTCAGCTCTGGTTTTTTCATCGAAAGTCAAGTTAACAAAAATTTATTTAGTACTTTCTATGTGCCAGGCACCACTCTAACTGTTGGGGACACAAAAGGAGGCAACTCCCCTAAAAATCCAACAATAATTCTTGCTCTTGAGGGGCTCATAGTCTAATGGAGAAGACAGTATGCAAACAATTACACAGTTATAGCATAAAACATATCAAATTATATACAGGATAAATTAGAGATAATTTCAGAGGAAAGGCACTAGATTTAAGAGGAGTCAGGAAAGGTTTTTTTTCAGAAGGTGAGATTTTAGCTGGAATCAGAAGGAAGTCAGAGAAGCCAGCAAAAAGAGATGAAGAAGGGCATACCAGGCATGGAGGGGTACAGCTGGTAAAAATCCAGGGAATCAGAAGATAGAGTGTCTTGTGGGAGGAACAAGGAAGTCAGTGTCACTGAATTCCCAAGAATGTGGAAGGGAATACAATGTAAGAAGGTGGGAAAAGTGGGAAGGTGTTAGGTTATGAAGGGTTTTAAAGACAGAGGATTTTATATTTGACCCTATAGGTAATAGGGAGCCACAGGAAAGGGTGAAATGAAATGCTTAAAAGTCCACAAAGAGTCCATTATTTCTCCTGCAGGATTACACTCAGCTTCGTAGAGTGAATTATTCGTGATTATAAGCCTATGGTCTTTCATTTTTCTAGGTCTGGTGTGGATCTGACTATGGTCCCTTGGTACTTTAGTTACTTCTTTCTGGATGCTGGCAGTGTTTTTTCTTTGACAAGCGAGCTCTGAATTTTGTCTATGACATTCTTGGGACTTTTATTCTTTGGGTTCCTTTTAGGAAAGAAAATCATTCATCTAACTATTCTGTGGATATGATTATTGTCTGAATTTCCCACTTATCACCTAGATGTTTGCCAATGCGTAAGCTCAACCTAAATGCTTTTAAGCAGGGCTGAGACGGAAATTATTTTTAAAAAATGATTAAGACATTAATTTTAAAACTAAACAGTCAGCCAAATTCAGCGAAAAAGAAGAAATAGAATTGTTTTCTATCGATGTTACCTGTTACCGTGGACCTGTCTGCTATTAGCTTTGCCCTACATTTCAGGGTAGTACTTGTTCCCTGTGTGATTTTTGACAAATCACAACCTTTATTTGGATTCTGTTTTTGTTTTGTTTTGTTTTGTTTTTTTCCAGAAGGTTGGGCTAGGAGATGCAGTAAATAGAGAGAGCACTGAACAGGAAGAACTGAGTTCAAATCCACTCATCAACGTTTATTAGTTGTGTGATCCTGGGCAAGTCACTTAACATCTGTCTGCCTCTGTTTCTTTATCTGTAAAATGGGGGTATTAATAGCACCTACTTCTCAGGATTGTTCTGAGAATCAAATGAGATAATATTTGTAGAGTGCTTTGCAAACATTAAAGTGTTCTATAAATTCCAGTTATTATTATTATCATCATTATTATTAGAAATGCCTTCTGGAAACTTCCAGCTCTAAATCTGATTCTATTATCTGTTGTACTCTAGATTGTTCAATAAGGGCAATTAGGGGGCGCAGTGGAGAGAGCACCAGGTCTGGAGTCAAGAAGAAAGATCTGAGTTCAAATGCAGCTTCAGACACTTATTAGCTGTGTGACCCTGGACAAGTCACTTAACCCTGTTTGCCTCAATTTCCTCATCTGTTGAAGAAGAAAATGGCAAACCACTGCAATATCACTGTCAAGAAAACCCCAAATGGGGTCATGAAGGGTTGGACATGATTGAAAAATTACTAAACAACAACAAAATAGTAATATGGTTTAATATCTTTTAAATGAGACATAAATGAAATTCAGCCACTTCTCATATGGTTAGGGGAAAAATTCCGAAGTGTACCTTCAAGCGATAGAGGAAACTATGACAACTTCTCATCTTGAGCCTATGGCTTACAATCAGAATATTGCAATCCATTTCCCACATCTGTATTCTAACATCACAGCCAGTTTAGTAGGGAGGAAAGAGGTGATGGAGAGATGAGCCCATTGTACTCCCTATGACCATCACTCCTTCTAGCAACTATTCATGAGGCCCTCATCCACTTATTTCTACTACCTATGTAAGTGATGACTTTAGGTGGGAATCTTCAAGATTCTATGAGTCATCTATCTAGGTAAGCTGTGTTTTTTTTTTTTTTTTTCTCCTCCTCTTTGGGATGGTGCTTAAATACTTCAAGAGCTTTTTTCTATTCTCAGAACTTACTGAGGACTAAAGGGACAGTATGTGTCCCCTTAGATAAACAAGGCAATTGTGGGCATTACAGCCTACCCAGGTCAACTGAAGCAACTATGCTGGTCCATTGTAACCTCGGAATATAGATCAGAGAGATGAGATCAATAAATAGCCTCCCAAGCAGAGGTATTTCACAGTAGCTCACCTTTTTAAGAAATCAGGAACACAGTCATAGGCTTACATGTGACATGCAGAACACACAGTTTTTACTTAAATTTAAAAAACAACTCAAATCAATCAAGAAGCTCTTATTAAGCACTTATTTTATGTCAGGCACTGTCCAAATGACAGTGGTAGAAAGACAGAAACAGAGCAGCCTCTGCCTGTAAGGATCACACAGTCTATCGAGGAAACAAGTCCACAAATAAGTAGATAGAAAATATAAGCAAAGTGAATACAAAGTAATTTCAGGGAGGAGACATTAGCAGCAGGGGGTTCAAGAAAGGTTTCATACAAACAGTGAGGCTTGAGTTGAACTTCAAAGGAAGTTGGGACTTCTAAGAGGCAGAGGTGAGGAAGAAATATATTCTAAGAACAAGGGACAGCCTATGCAAAGACACAGAGATGGTAGATTGAGTATCCTTGAGAGGAATGGTAAAAAGAACACTTTGGTTAGCTCACAGAGTGGGTGAAGGAGAGTAATGTATAATAAGCCTGAAAAACCAAGTTGGAGCCAGGTTGTGAAGTAATCTACATGACAAAAAGAGGAGTTCATATCTGGTACTAGAGGCAATACAGTGTCCCTCAAGCTTCCTGAGCAAGGAGGGGTGACGAGGTCTGACCTGTGCTTGAGGAATATCATTTTAGCATTTCCTAGAGGACGAGTTGGACAGGATAGAGTCCCAAAGCATGAAAATCAACCAGATGTCTATTGTGTAGCTATTGTAATTTGGTGGACACACCTCTGGATTTGGAATCAAAAGTCGGGGGTTGAAATCCAAGTTCTGCTACTTAATACTTATGACCTTAGGCAAGTCACTTAACTCCTATGGGCCTTAGTTCCCTTAACTGTAAATTGAAAGTGTTGGACTCAGTTTCCTAAGGTCCCTTTCAGCTGGAAATCAGTGAGTCTATGATCATGATTCTATTCTGTACCCTTTCTAGTTTGGAAGATTTTTATTAGCTTTTTTTTCTGGTTATCTTTGATAGTTTCCCCTGTCCCCCGTCTCCTATCCCCCATCCCCCCACCATCGTCCCCCTAGCTAGTGGGTTAGTTTTCACTGGGTAATACTTGAAATAGAAACAAAAAAGGTATATGTTTTGTGGGAAGAAGGATTAAGAGAGGAAGAGGATCAGAGAATGGGAGGAAGGCAGTGCCTGGGGCATAGGAGGAGTTACTGAACTTTAATTCATATCTAAACATTATAGAGCAGCTGTGCAAGCTTGTTGGCCTAAAATCTTCACCATGCTATAAGATTCAATGAATCTTATAGAACTGAAGGAAGGGATGATGGAGTCATATTCATATATATGAATATATTCATATGTATGCATATACCTATGAAATATATAAACATAGATAAATGTATAAATATGAATATAAACACATATATTATACAAATACTTATATACTCATACAAACATATCTATCTTCTATCTAAAAATGAGAAAAAAGTTGACTCTGGTTTGTCTTAACAAATTTGATTCACTATTAAAGTATTATTTGCTCAATTGGCTAGCCAATGTACTTATATTTTTAAATGTATTTTCTACCTTAAATACAAATCCATAGTGGTTTATCATCACATGTGTATTTTGATAGATAATACAATACTGAGTTTGCCAGGTAAAATTCCTTACAGGAGTCTTTGAAGATCTCCATCTGTATGAGTGCAGTAACTGCATTTTAAAAGGACATTCACTTGCCGTTTTGAATAATTTAAAACTTAAAAAATAATTTTAAAACTGATTGTACTTCATAACAGATGGAAAAGTTATGTTCCTATGTATATAGCCAAATCAGCCTTCAATTTAATTCAATTCATCACACCTTTATCAAATACTTCCTAGGTGCAAGGCACCATGCTAGGAACTTAGGATAACTTTTCGGGGGGAAGGTTTTCTCCCTTACATAACTGTTGGGTATGTTCTGCCCTCCCAGATCCCCTGATGCAGTAGGCTCATTTTCCAGAGAGTTCAGACAAGAACTTTCTCTCTGTAGCAGCCACTCTAGCCTCTCCCACTTAGGGAATCTGCATCAGCATAGCATACTGATGCACTCTACACAGGTGCCGATCCTCCCTCCTGCCCCATCACAAAAAGGTAGGATCATTTGGAGGGAAAGGGCACTGGCAGCTGGGAGGGGATCAGGAAAGGCTTTAGGTAAGAAGGCAACAGTTGAGGTGAGATTTGAAGGAAACAAGTGATTCAAAGAGATTAAGATGAAGTGGAAGTACATTCTAGGTTAGGCAGAAAGTCAGAGAGATGGGAGATGTATTTTTTTTTTTTTTTTGGAAGAAGAGCAAGAAGATCAGTTTGTCACGAGTATGGGACATGATGTTATAATAAGTCTGGACACACGAGTTACGGCCAGGTTGTGAAGGGATTTAAAAGGGTTTATATGATACAATTTTAATGAGAGTTCTAGCCGTAGGGTCATTGGAGTCAGGATTTCAGGGCGGGAGGAGATTGCAGCCAGCCAGCCTGGCAAGAAAGTGCAGAGAGGCAAGGTACCTCCACATTAGGGCATCTGAACATTCTCCAAGCAAACTCCAAGTTCTCCATTACCCAATGACAAGAATGATGGATTTCGAATTAGAGTACTTGGGTTCAAATCCCAATTCTGCTGCTTAGTATCTATGATTGACCTTGGGAAAGTCACTTTACTTCACCTCTCTAGGACTCAGTTTTCTCCTCTGGAAAATGAAGGAGTTGGAATAAATGATCTCTAAGGTCTAATAAAGGTCCGTCCAATCTATGATGTTGTGATCTAGAGACAATAGGGAGCCACTGAAATTTAATGAGTGGGAGAGATACATGGCTAGAATGCCGTAGAAAAATCAATTTAGCAGCTATGTAGAGGATGTATAGGACAGGGGAGATACTTGAGGCAGAGAGATCCATTAGGAAGCTACTGAAGTAGTCCAGGCACCAGGGGGTGAGGCTTGAACTAGGGTGGCGAGCATTTGAGTAGTGAAAATAGGACAGGTATGAGAAATATCATTTCAGCAGAAAGAAAAATTAAGCATAGGAATAAGGATTTAAAAAAATGTATATAGGTATTAAATGAGATTCTAAGTCTTTGTGGTTCCTTTTCCCACAAAGGTCTTGTGCAGGAGACACAAACTTTGTCCCGCTGAGAACTTTTGATTTACTTGGTCTTATGATCATCAGGGGGAAGGTGAGGAAAACAGGAACACAGAGAATTCACATCCCCATCCATGGCAGGGTACAGTCAGCAGCAGCAGTTGACTTTGATTTCAGTTGGTAGATTTCAGTCTTTTCAGAAGCCATTCTTACTCCACTATGACCTTAACTAAGTAATTTGGGATGCTGTTTTCTAGATGGTTCCTAGGAAGCGCTTATGATATGTTACCTGTCCCCTACTCCAAATATTTCAAATCCTTCATACTTTTTATGAGATTTTGTAGGAAATCAGAATGTATGGGGCATATACCAGTGCTGGAATGTCCTAGGGCCATCAATCCTTAAATCCTAACTATTTTGGTAAATGTAGCTATCCTAAGGTACAAGTGGAATCAAGAGCTTAGCACAACCTAGGGTGAGCTCACTCAACTCAATTCAATTAACATCAGTTAAGTTCCTACAGTGTACATGTTGCAAGTCATCTTGCCAGATTCTGGAAAGAAACAATGAGAGGGAAGAGCTAAGGACAGAAGGTGGGGCTGATTTAATTTATGGTTCTGTATTTATTTCAAACTAGCTACAGGGCATTCTTTAGTCACTGACCTGGTTTCCACCTGGTTTCCAAGAGCCACAATAATTACCAGAATAGCTAGCATTTACATAGAACTTTAAGGTTGGCAAAGCATTTTACATGTGTCATCTCATTTGATGTACCCTGTGAGGTAGGTGCTATTTTTCTCCTCACTTATCAGATGAAGAAACAGAGATTGGGAAAGATTAAGGGACTTTGCCTACAGTCACACAGCTAATAAATGCTTGAGGGTGGATTTGAATTCAGGGCTTCCTGACTCCAAGTCTAGTTCTCTTTCCACTGCTCCGCCTTGTCATCTATGAATGAAATCAAACCCAAATAAGTTGAATGTTGTCAATGACTATGAAGAATGGGCATGCTTGAATTTGATTATTTTTCTAGGATCTCCTACTTTGCTCTTTTCAGGAGTGTTCAGGTTGGGGTAAAGGTAGGACTTAGGGAAGATAGGATGGAGTACAACTGATTTACTGGTATCATTCAGAGGGTAGAACTTAGAGCCATGGTTTGCAGACTGCCCCATTTCTACAAACCACTTAGATGGGGAAAAAGTGCATGGGGGTCATCTACCCCACCCTCTTCCACATATTAACACGAAAACAAACAATCCATTAACTAAAACTTCTGGGTACTGTTTTTGAAGAGATACCAGTGGGCTAAACCAAGAAAATTTCCCTATAATCTCCTTCATTTTTAGAGGCTAAGATTGCAGCAGAACCAACAGTTGTGTGCAACATCTGCCTATCACTGGGTCTGTCTAATTTATGCTGCATAGAGCCCATGAGGGGAATCCTAGGAAACACAGTGTCCTGAGGAGAGCTCTAGATTGGGAGTTACCAGACCTGTGTTTGAATCCTAGCTGTTCTATTACTTCCTGTGTGAGCTTAGGAAAATCAGCCACATATACATTTTCAGATGTGGCCAATGTGGGAATTTGTTTTGCCAGACTATACAGCTATGTATCGAGGGCTTTATTTTTTCAGTTTATCCTTTTTATTGGCTCCATGGGGATGGGGAGAGGGGATTGAGGGTAGTAAGTGGGACAATTTATTAAAATAAAATGTAAGCAAATGAAAAATAATGAGAAGAAAACAAAAAAGTGCAGAAGTACACACAGAGAGAGCAAGTTTGTTGCTTTTTACATTTAATATGCATACACAGGTTGTCCCAAAAGTCTTAGCATTAGTTTTAAACTTGGATAACTTCAGAAATATGAATGCCACAAACTTATAAAAGACATAATTTGAAAATCTTGTTATTTAAGCTTATTTTCTATTTATGTGGCTTTGTGAATTTTAAATAATAAGATTTCAGTTTCAAGTTAAACAGGACACTTTTCATTATGTTTTGCAGGTATGACAATTTCTGTTTGACACTTTCTCAGACTGGTCAGTAGAAGTGCGTGGGTATCTCAATCATCTGATCTATTTTCTTATGGGGTCACATCAACACTGTCCTGCTTACAGCAAAACCTCATTCTTTGAATGATCTTAAGGCTAGGATCACAAATGCTGTCCTTTCAGTTACTGAGAAGTAGGTGATGAAAGTTTTACAACATTCCAAAATTGCCGAGCTACGTATAGCACAGGATGGAGGTTATGTTGAATTTTTAATAAAAAGTAAGCCAATATTTTGAAAATGTAAATAATTAGCCTTTCAAATGTTATTTTGTTAAGTTTGTAGCATTTGTATTTCTGAGGTTATTCAAGTTTAAAATTGTATTAAAATTTTTGGGATATATTCTGTTTCTCAAAAAAAAAAAACCTTAGGTACACAGCTTCACAGTTTTTTATACCAACCTCTTTCTTGCTCTCCCTTGTATACAGAAATGTGTGTATTTATTAATGACTAAGTTGACTATGAAGAAGAAAGGCTTAAAAAAGAAGAAAGAAGAAAGTCAATTAGCCTCTCTTGGCTTCAGTTTCCCTATTTGTAAAATGGGGAGGGCAGCTGAATTAGATGATTTTTAAGATCCTCTCTAACTTTAAATTCAGTTCAATTCACTGAGAGTTATATTCATGAAGAAGGGAGGAGGGTGTCTGAACTATTGAAGCCTTTGAAAGAACTTTATCATATAAGTCTAACCAATAAAGCAGCTCCATGGCATGAGAGGGATTCAGCCTCCATTCCAAGAGTATTAATTCCTGACAGAAACAAACATAAAGCTATGGGCAAAAGAAGAATACTATAAAAACCAACTCATAGGCCACCTGGAGGGTTCTCACAGACCACTAGTGGTCTGCAGACCACACTTTGAGAAGGAGGCCCTAGTAACCTAAACCAATTATAGTGCTTTTGTAATGCTCAAAATACAGCTAAAAAGTTACTCACCATGTAGAATCCAGTCCAATGTGAACAATTATTCCTGCTAGAACTCAACTTCTGGGAATTTTAATTATAGTATTTTGAGATGCTTCATTTATTGCTCCTAGAGGTAATAGACATGCTCAACTATTTTATTAAATCATTTACTATCCTATTTTGCGACTGTTAGTCTCTAATTACCTTTGATTTGCTTAGCTGCTCATATTCTGTTCTACCAGCTCAGTATGACAATTTCTAAAAGAAAAGAAAAAGCTTTTTTGTATCTCACTGTTCTTTCTATTATATCCTAAATTCAAAAAAAAACAGGTCTATAAATTTCCAATAGAGTGCTGCAGTGGATAGAACACTGGGCCTAGAATCAGGAAGACCCAGGTTAAAAGCTAGCCTCAGAAACTTTACCAGTTGTGTGACCCTAGGAGATCACTTAACCTCTGTTTCTGTGAAGCTCAAATGAGATAGTATTTTAAATCATTACTTAGCACTGTGTCTGGCACATAGTAGGTGTTATATAAAAATATGTGTTCCCTTCCCAGTTATCTTCATTACATCTTTTTTTTCTTTTTAAAGAAATCTTCTTTGTGTTTTTATTTTGAGATTTTCATATTCTGTCCCTTTTTGCTCAAAATCATGTTGCAACAGTCATCTTTCTCTTTTCTCAACCAGCTCGTACAAATAGTAGGGCTAGTCCTCTGTTTGATTAGAAGGTCTTGGACAGCCTGCCAAACCACGTCTCCCACTGGTCTTCCTTGGTGTCTAAAGTATACACGTAGGGTGTAGGGATGAGGGTTTCATCCTGGCCGCTGAAGTTAAAGAGCACAGAGAGTACTTGCAATCTTCAGCAGCTTAAAAACAGAGCAAATAACCTGGTTTGCAAGAATAGTTCAAAACAGGAAGCTACCAGAGGGCAAACTACTGTGAGGTTATACCCACCTCAGCTAAGACACTTCACGTTGCCCTAATACCCATCTTAGTACTTGGTGCCAGCATAAAAAATTCCTAGTTAAGACTCTTGGTATAGTGTCATAGGGCAGATGAGGTGGGGTAGGGCATGGGAGGGAAGTCTAATAGAGGAGGAAGGGTGGTAGGGAGACGAAAGGAAGGACACAAGGAGTTTTGTGAAGGACCTTTGCCTACTTTAGTTTTGCCTTGAGCAGTCCTGGAGATGAGCTTTGTTGAAAGGGGATTTGCTTGTCATACAACATTTTTTAGATGTTTTCAAAATCCCCTAAATATTCAAATGCTCCACAGGGGCAATTTGATCATGTATTGAACCAGACCCTCCTCCATCTAAGTGTCTAACTTAACTAAGAAGTTTCCAGGGGTGCCTTAAATATATTTCTCATTAAAAGTGGTTTCCCCTTCACCTGATCTTAGAATGGCTAGTATTTTTAGTAGTGGGCTTTTTGTTATTGTTTGTTTTCCTCAACTTGAAGTAACTGTGTAATTACTTTAAAAAACGTGATTTGGGGAATATTTGTTTTTAATTAACATAGATTCACATGTAATACACATTTGGATTGGGCACCTCTCCCAAAAAAGGGGTGTGATCATAACTACAATACCATGCCATGTTATATCATCATAAAAATGCAGATCAGAGGAAATTTGGAGTATAAATGAATGCTGACCTTAGCTGGAATAACTTGTTGTTTTCAGCTTCTTCATATGCATAGTTTCTAGGGAGTTATTTGGATACATATGTTTTTCACATCTGTTGACTAAATCTAAGAGCCAAGCTTAAATTATAGCATTTGGGGACATTATGTAAATTTGTGACCCCCTCCTTGAAGGACGCAGGCCCCATTAAACAATGAATAGATTCATGGAGTCTTAGCTACAGTATTTTAATCTATGACAGATTGTTCCAATGTTATTCCTATTAAGAGCTACAAAGGAAGAAGGCTGACTTCTTCAGATTGACAATTAATGCTTGTGAAGCCCCTTGGGCTGCTCAGATGAAATTTATCACCAACCTGAATGCATTTATATATCCTGGACGATATCATCAATAGGACGGTATTGAAAGGTACTGAAGCACGCATGCACCTCTCTGTTGATCTGGGAGCACTTGGCCTTGAACAGGATACTGTGCTTTTTGTCCATTCTCCAAAGGACTGAGAATAATCTTGTCAACAGCTTTCTGGAGAGTCACCTATACTTCTTTGGCCACTGACAGCCATAACTGTATAGAGCTACATAGCCAGTGTGTGACTATAATGTGATTGCAGAACTCTGTCTGGACGCTAATGCCATTAGTCTTTTGATTTTTATTGTTTGTTTGCTTAATTTTAGCTACTGTGGATGGGAACATAACTTGGTCACTGCCTTACCTCATCAGTATATAACTTGTTTAACTGGTGGTCTATGTTTGAGGTTCTTCAGAGAATCCTATGAGCCCAGTTGTTTCTACCTTTGTGGGTGCAGCTTTCCTTTGTATTGTTCAGTGACAGTCAAGTTGAAATTCCTCTCTCTATGCAATAACTCAACTCCATGCTGCCTCCTGGTGGTGTCCTGCTTAGCTGCAGTCTCCCTGAATCCAACAACCATACCCATTCTAAGGACCCACAGAAATATGGAATGTATTGGAGCTGGAAGGGACCTCAATGGATCATCTGGTTCAACTACTGCCTTCAGGCATGTTAGACATTTTTAATTCCTGTTTTATAGTTTGGGCAACTGAGTCTCAAATAAGTTAATTGTATTCAAGTTCACAGAATGAGTTAGTAGTAGTCCAAGTTTTTAATAGCATCTCTGGTCCTTCCAGCAGATCTTGTCGGGTCTATTTGTCAAGCAGGATTGGCCCTAGGCAAAGCTGAAAGGTGGGTGGATTGTTTTTATTACCTTCCTTTCAACCTCCCTTTCCTTCTAACCCTTCACCCTTTCCCTGTTTCTCACCCTGTCAGTAATGGGCCTAAAGGGAAAAAAAGATATCATTCTTTGCATCTGTCTAAAATATTTCCCTTTTAAGCCTGTGATGAAATTCCTGTCCTAAATAGCTGAATATATTATGGTATATGAATATAATGCAACACTATTGTTTGCTAAGGAACGATACAGACTTGGGGAGGCTCGTATAAACTGATGTAGAATGAAATAAGTGAGTGAGGCAGTCAGGAAGCATTTAAGTGTGTCAGGTGCTAAGTGCTGGGGATATAAAGAAAGGCAGACAAAAAAACAAAAAAAAATCTAGTGATTGCTCTTAAGGTATTTAGAATCTAATGGAGGAGACAATATGCAAACAACTATGTATAAACAAGATATATATAGGATAAATTGGGGAAAATCTCAGAGGGAAGGCACTTAAATTGAGGACTGGAAAAGACTTCTTGTAGAAGTTGGATATTAATCAGAGACTTGCAGGAAGCCAGGAGGCATAGATGAGGAGAGAGGGATTTCCAGGCATGGAGGACAGCCAATGAAAATACTCAGAGTTGGGAGATGAAGCATTGTGTTATATTTGATCCTGGAGGTAATAGGGAACCACTGGACAGTTTATATAATAGCAACAATATTGTAAAGACAAATAAAATGGAAAGAATTGAGAATTCTGATCAACACAATGATGAACCTAGATTCTAGAGGATAGATGATGCCATATGGTACCCGCCTCCTGATAGAGAGGTGATGGACTCAGGGTGCAGAATGAGATGTGAAGTTTTTGGACATGGCCAATGCGTTATTTTGTTTTGCTTGACTGTGAATATTTGTTACAATTTGTTACAATTGGTTTTATTTTTCTTGTTTCTTTTACCCCTCCCCCCATCCTCCCTGGTGATGGAGTTGGTGGAGGGGAGATAGTCAATTTTTCGTTATTGAAAAAATTAATTAAAAGAAAACAATAAAAAAGAAATAATCCTTTCCAATTATGGGGTATGTGTGCATAGAATTTGAGAATACATTGATATTTTGATACACCTGTGAATTCTTATTGTTATCACAGTAGCATTATGCAATGTGAGTCATATACCTCTAAGGGAATGAGCATGAGCAGAACCAAAAATCTACCTCTCTATAATTTGCACCCATTGCTCACAGTTCTGCCCTGTGGTCCAGAAGAGAATAGGTCTAACCCCTCTTTGGCATGACAGCCTTTCAAATATTTGAAGATAGGCTCATGTCTTTTACCTACCCCTAAATCTTCTCTCCAAATTAAATATCCACAGTTCTTTCAACTAGTGCTCATATGGCACTGACATAGTTTTGATAAAGGCAGCTAAGTGGTGCAGTGGATAGAGTGCCAGGCCTGGAGTCAAGACGACTACTTTTGGTAAGTCCAAATCTGGCCTAAGACATTAGCTGTGTGACCCTGGGCAGGTCACTTACCCTGTTTGCTTCAGTTTCCTCATCTGTAAAATGAGCTGGAGAAGGAAATGGCAAACCACTCTGGTATTTTTGCCAAGAAAACCCCAAATGGCGTCATGAAGAGCTATACAGGACTGAACAGCAACAACAAATGGCAAGAATATCAGGATTAAGCTGAACCGATCATCTTCATCCTTACTCTCTCTGCCCCAGTACAGTGCCTTACAACAAATCCCTTTGACATACTTAAGAGGTTAGTATGCTATTGGGAGAGGAAGGTGTGGTGAGATACAAGAAGAAAGGCAAAGGAAAATGAGTGGGGTGGACTAGATTTCAGCCTTTTTCTTGAGACAGGAGAAATTGGTGACAGCTTGAAACCTAAAGGAGGCACTAGTGAGCTGAGACATGGACTTGCTAGCAGGGTTAAAAATAGTAATGTTAAAATGTATAAGCATCCTGTTGCACCTACCCCATGACAGGAGGTGTCTACATTTAGTTGTAAAGTTGTTTAATTTTACAATTAAAATTTAAAAGATTTCAAGTAATTAGAGAGTAGGTTGGAGAGGGTTTTTGGATTTTTTTTTTTCTTGATGAAACCTTTCCCTGTTGATTCAAATTATACCACACACTTATTCTGCCTAAGAACCACAGATTATAAGATTCTGTTTGATTAGGGGTCTCAAAAAGTTATATACGCTAATCTTATCCATGAGCCCCTCCCCATTTTTTTTTGAGGGGACACATCTAATAGTTTAGTTTTTTTTTTCTTAAACTGAGTCAAAATCTATTTCCTATAAATTCTATTCATTGGACCTCATTCTTTCCTTTGAGGCCATGGAACACAAATCTAATTACTTTTCCACTAGACAACTCTATTTGAAGGGAAGCAATTATGCTTCTCCAAAGAATTCTTCAAGCTAAATATTCCTAGCTTCTTTAACCAATCCAGACCTGAGAAAGACCTTCACTTAAAAAGGCCAACATTTCCCACTGTATCTGGGGCCATTGCCAGTCATCTTGACCCAGGTCTTGCCATTGGATTTCGATAACTCTGGAGGAGAGAGCGAGGCTGATGACTCTGCACAGCTCTGCCTCACTTAAATACAATTCACTTGCAAGTCAAGACATAACTCTCCTGACATCATTGGTCATCTTTGAGAACAAGGACAAATGACAACAATCAACCCACTGATGAGATGGCTTAAAGTCTCCTCCACCATTCTTTTACTCTTTTCTGGACATAACGAAAGATGAATATCAAAAAATGACATGACCCTTTTAAGATTTTCAGGAAAGTGAAGCCCAAACAAAAGCAAAGTCTTGGCAAAAAATGGCTGACAACAACAAAAAAGGCTTTTTAGTTATATGAGTTGGAAAAAGAATGATGAAGGTCTAGGTTCACTGACTAGTATAGATGGTAGGATGAAGACAGTAGAATAAAGTAGAATTACTTAGCTTTGATTTTGTTCCCCCTTTTTTTTAATCAAGGAGTATGATTGTTAGATTGTAAACAAAAATGATTAAAAGGGAATTGCAATTATATATATATATATATGTGTGTAACGCATTTTTTTCTTGCCTTCTCAATGGGTGGGGGAGGAGGAAAGAATTCAGAACTGAAATAAAATAAAATAATTAAAAAAAAGAGTGGATTGAATTGCTAGCTAAGTGAATAAATAGTTAAAGTGTCTTGCTACATTGAATAAATTTAAGTCACCTTCACTGGATGAATTATATTCTAGGATGGATGTGATTGCTGAACAATTGTAAATTATTGAAGATATTCCATCCTAATTATAACTTTCGTGAAAATATTAATCTAATGTCAACTGTGGAAAGAGTGCTGAATTTGGAATCAGGAAGACTTGAATTCAAATCCTGACACTGACACTCTTTAGCTTTATGTTCTTGAGTAAAACACTCAAGCACTCTGGGCCTGTTTCATCATCTGTAAAATGGAGTTGAACTCATTGACCTTGAAGATCCATTCCAAATTTAAGTCTGTGATCCTATGAACTCTCAGTTGCAAATCTGAATTGGTAGAGGGACTTTCCTTATTGGAAGCTCCCTATATCAATGAAATCATATGGAAAAACAAATAAGCAAACAAACAAAACTAATTTAATGAACCTGTCAAGTAAAAACAAAAACAAAACAACTAGGCTACCATAACATGACCAGGTTCAGTCAGTCAGTCAGTCAATTAGCATTTATTGAGCACCTACTATATGCCAGGATTTATGTGCTATGTGCTGAGAATACAAAGAAAGGAAAAAAAAAAAGCAGACCCTGTTCTCAAGGATCTCGCAGTTTAACGAGTGAGACAACGTGCAAACAACTATATACAAACAAAATATATGCAGGATAAAAGGGAACTCTCAGAGGGAAGGCACTAAAATTAAGGAGGACTGGGAAAGACTTTTTGCAGAAGAAAGGTTTTAGCTGAGACTGAGAAAAGCCAGGAGGCATAGAAGAGGAGGGAGAGAATTCCAGCCATAGAGAGCAGCCAGTGAAAATGTTTGGAGTCAGGAGATGAAATATCCTGTGTGAAGAATAGCAAGGAGGTTAGCGTCACTGGAATGCAGAGTACCTGGAAGGGAATTAAGGTATAAGAAGACTGAAAAGGTAGGACCGGGTCAGGTTATGAAGGACTTTCCGAGCCAAACAAGATTTTGTATTTGAAAGTGGAGGTAATATTGAGCTATTGGAGTTTATTAAATAGATGTATGACATGGTCACATCTGTGCTTCAGGCAATCATTTTGACAGATGAGTGGAGAGTGGATTGAAGCAGGGAGAGCACTGAGGTAAGGAGACCAAGCAGCGAGCTATTGCAGTAGTCCAGTCATGAGGTGATGAGGGTCTGTGACAGGGAGGTGGTAGCATCAGAGGAGGGAAGGTGGCGCTTATGAGAGACGTTTTGAAGGTAGAAATGATAGGACTTGGCAGCTGTTTGGATGTAGGGAGAGTGGGGACATCTTAATGAACCCATTAAGAGGGCAGCACAGCACATTGGAAGGTGTGCTGCATTTGGAGGCGGGGTTCAGATTTAGATTTGAATCTCAGCTTTGCCACTTACCACCGGTGTGATGTGGGACCTTGGGTAAGTCACCTTAGTTTCTCTGGGCCTCAGTTTCTTCATCTATAAAATGAGGGAGTTGGATTAGGTGGAGTCAGAAACTCCCTTCTGCATCTTAGATCTATGTTCCTGTGAACCCCTGCTGACTCATTGGAAGACCCTCATTTACACTTCAGTCAATCAATCCATCTATGAGCATTTACTGAGCACCTACTATGTACCGAGTACTGCGCTGGGGGCTAGGGAGACAAAAAGACAAGGAATAAAAAAGTCCCTACGGAGAGGGAGCTTGAATTATAATGGCGGAGTGCTCACAAGCTTCCTGACAGTAATCTGTTCAAGAAGTTTATTAGGAATCAACCGGTACTCATCATCCTACAGTTTGAAAGCTACCTTTTCTGTCTGAAGACAAGGCATGTCCAGTTCTGTGGTACATTCTCTGTTTGCCATTGTTCCTTGCGGATCACGCAGGAGAACAACGATGTCATTTGAAACTCTTTGTGAACTCTGGGCGTATGGCTTTGTTCCTGTCACTCACGTCCGTCTCTTCATGATCCCATTTGGGGCTTTCTCGACAGCTGTTTGCCATTCCCTTTACCATCTCATTTTACAGATGAGGAAGCTGAGGCAAACAGGTTTAAGTGACTTGCCTAGAGTCACACACCTAGTAAATATCTGAGGCCGGATTCGAATTCATGAGGATGAGTCTTCCTGATTCCAAGTCCAGTGCTCTGTCCACTGAGCCACCTAGCTGCCTTGTAGGACAAATGACTTGAGCTCATCATGTTAAGTTTTGTGGGAGATCTCTTTAGATAAGACGTGGCTCTTCCCCTTGTGGAATTTATAATCTAATAGACACAGACAGAGACAGCTGTGAATACACATTACATGATGATCAGTATCTTAACGAGTTGCAAAACAGAATGCTTTGTGAGGGTTGAGTGGGGATATCATTCCTGATCAGGATGATCAGGGAGGGCTCCTTGAGGAAGCTTTCTCTGGAGTAGGGATTTAAAGCACATGCAGCCATTCCACAGCAGAAGGGAAGGAAGAGCCCATTCCAGGCATAGCATATCTTTTTACTGGACAGTCCTAGCTTGCCTCACCTTCTACCTAATCTGCTCTTGCATAGTGTGCACCCTTCAACTGTCACATTAGTCATCAATCACAACTCACCAAGCCTTAGTAATATCTCTCAGAGCATGTTTGCATTATAATCTTTAGTTCATCTTGTTTAATCACCTATTCTAGTTGTGATGATAGGTAGGCATCTGAGTCTATGCATATCACAAATATAATTTCTGTCTCTTTTCTCATCTCTTGTGGATGACTGAGTTCCTCTGGGGCTATTTATTGTATATCATACCTATTGCCCTCAGCAGTATCTAGTTTAACAGGAATGTCTGGACACATTTCTTTCTCCCTGTCTTTTAATTTAAAGTTCGTTTAATGCTCTTGGTCAAAAAGACTACCACCTTTATGCAGATGATGCCCAAATCTCTATCTCCAATTCTGATTTCTTCCTTGCATGTCAGATTTATAGCTTCAGTTTAATTTGATTTAATTCATAGACCATAGGTTTGAGTTAGAAGGAACTTTAGAAATTATCTAGTTTAACACCCTCATTAAAAAATATTGTAGCCTTTTGTCTTTAAATAACACTTTCTATTCTCTTTTAAATTTAATCTCTCTTGTGACAAAGAAAAACAAGTAAAATATTTAAATACGGTGATAGTATCTGAAAATATACATAATATTCTGTACTAGAAGTCCCCTACTTCTCTGTCATGAGATAGTTGGTCTGTTTCTCATCTGTTCCAAGGGACCACCACTGGTTTTTTAATTACTCAGATTTTGGATTCCTTTTATTGACCTTTTCAATTACTTTTTTTTGTGGTTATTGGGTATAATTGTTCTCTTGATTCTGCTTATTTAAGTCTGAATCATATGAATTTGAATTAAAATTTTTCATATTTTTTACTTGAATGTAATATTTCATTACATTCACATATCATAGTTTTTTAGCAGTCATACTTTAGGCAATGAGTACCACTTTGTTTCCAGTTTTTTGCTACCATAAAGAGTTTTGCTATGAATATTTTAGTACATTTAATACATTTGTTTTTGCTTCTGTCTTTGACTTTGGGATGCATGCTTAGTAGCAGGATCGTTGGGTTAAAAAATATGGACAACCTAGTCACTTTTCTTATATAATTCTAAATTGAAATCCAGAATGGTTAGACTTTTTCAAAGCCCCACCAAAAGTTCATTAGTAGGCCTATCGTTTTATAATTATTCCAACATTGACTCTTCCCATTTTTTTTCAATATTGTCAATTGATATAGTATGTGGTAAAACCTCAGAGTTATTTTAATTTTTCTTACTAATGGTAATTTGGAGCATTTTTAATGGTTATTTATTGTTTGCAATTATTTTGAAAACTTTGTTCGTATTTTTGACCACTGACCTATCGGGAATTTCCTCATTTTACTGATAAGGAACCTGAAACATGAAGAAGTAAAATTATTTGGCCAAGGTCTATATAAAGTATGTATAAGAGCCAGGATTCAGACACAGCTTCTTGGACCCCAAATCTAACACTTTCTTCACGGTATCACCTTGCCTCTCAATTCAACATATAGTATATATATTAAATATTTCTTTGTGCTGGACACTGGGGATACAAGGATGAAAAAATGACATAAGCTTCCTTTGGGGAGATTTATACATACATACATACATACACACATACATACATACCTACATACACATATATGTATATATATATGGAGAGAGAGAGAGAGCTTCAACTATATTGAGGGAGATATGTAGTGCACACAGTTAAGCACAATACAATGTACAATGTGCTAGGAACAATGGAAAGACAAAAGATTCTAGGAAAATTTTTGTAGAGAGTGAATGCTTTTAATTAGTGGTGATTAAGAAAAACTTCACAGAGTAGGTAGAACCTGACCTAAACTTTGAAAGAAGAAAATAATTTTAACAGGAAGAGATAAAAAGGAGAGCGCATTCCAGATACGGGATGTTGCTGTTGTTGTTGCTGTTGTCTGTCCTTTGATCTCAAAGAGGACCATGACATCAGGAAAGTGATGCCATGACTTGCAAGGGAATTGTGTTTAAGTGAGAGAGGGCTTCACTTTCTCCTCTAGAGCCATCTGGATCCAGTGAAAAGATATATCCATGGAGGTGGAAAATAGCATATCAAATAAGAATAGCTAATAGTTCAGTCTGCTTGGAATAAAAGATACATGAAAGAAAGTGATGAGAGATAAAGCAGGAAATACAGGTTGGAGCCAAATGGAGGAGCTGTCAGGATCCTAGGATGCCAAGGAGTTAATTGGAGAACAAGAGAAGTAGTTGTGTTCTCTCTGGATGATTTCCTTCCCACCTTTAGCAATTGTGGTTATGGCTATGGAGGTGGGGCAAAGGGGGGAAGGAGAGCCAGAGCTTTCAGTTTCTTGGATGAGGGTGGTGGTGGTATTCAGAAGCGTCAGTAAGTAGCCTTAAGGCTAGTGTAGATTGGTTGGTGGTATGGGAGACCAGCCTGGGAGTTGTGAGAATTGGTAGCATGGATGGCATGGACAGGGGGTGTAGTTGTGCTGATTAGTATTCTCAATGTGAGTTCACCTGAGATTAGAGCGTGAATCAATGTGAGTATGAACACCGAGCTTGAGAGTAGAACTGGTATATTTGAGACTTGGCTTTAGAGATACTTGGGAGTAGATTTCACAGAATCAAAGCACTTCAGAGTTGAAAGAGACCTCAGTGGCCACCTAGCCCAATTCATACTTAAAAAAAAAATCTCATCTACAGAATACCTGACAAGTGGTCATTTAGCCTTTGCTTGAAGGTCTTCAATAAACCCATTAACTCTTGAGGTATCCTGTCCCACATTTGGACAACACTAATATTGAGGAAGTTTCTTCTGATATCAAGCCTTCATACTTTCATTCCTCCATGGTATCTCTTGCAACATTTCCCTTTTCTTTTTTCCTACTATGGGACTTCAATGAAATCCACCTGGATTGTAACCATAGCCTCATAGTAAAGCTTCACACCAACAATCTCTCCTTCCTTGAATCCATCCTTTCAAAGAAGTGTAACCTTACCTTCTCTATGCTTTAATGCAGTCACTTATTCCTCTACTCAAAACTTTCAATAGATCATAAAAAAGGGGGAAAGGACTTACGTGTACCAAAATATTTATAGCAGCTCTTTTTGTGGTGGCAAAGAATTGGAAATTGAGGGGTGCCCATCAATTGGGGAATGGCTAAACAAGTTGTGGTATATGAATGTAATGGAATACTAATGTACAATAAGAAATGATGAGCAGGCAAATTTCAGAAAAATCTGGAAAGACATATATGAACTGATGTAAATGAAATGAGCAGAACCAGGAGAACATTATACACAGAAACAGCAACATTGTGTGATTATCAACTATGAATGACTTAGCACTTCTCAGCAGTGCAGTGATTCAAGACAATTACAAAAGGCTCATGATGGAAAATGCTATCCATATCCAAAGAAAAAATTGATGGACTCTGAATGCAGTTTGAAGCATACTTTTCACCTTCTTTTTTCATGGTTTTTTTCTCTTTTGGTCTGTTTCTTCTGTCACACCTATGACTAATATGGACATATGTTTTACATGGTTGCACATATATCACCTATATCAAACTGCTTGCCATTTTAGGAAGAAAAGAGGGGGGAGGGAGGGAGAAAAATTTAGAACTCAAAATTTGTAAAAATAGATGCTAAAAATTGTCTTCATGTATAATTGGGAAAAAATAAAATACTATTAAAAAAACTTTCAATAAACTCTTATTATGTACTGAATAAAGTCCAAGCTCTTTAACCTGACATTCAAGGCTGCCCACAATCAGACACCTCCTTACCTTTCTAACTTCATTTCATGCTACTCTCTATGTACACTGTGCTCTAACTAAACTAGAGTAATTTTAGTATCTCAAAGGATCAACAACAATAACAAGAGCTTATATTCGAGAAGTGCTTTAAGGTTTGTTTCCAAGCATTTGCTCACCACAATCCCAGGGAGCAGGTACTGCAATTATTATGATCCTCATCTTAGGGATGATCAAACTGAAACTTCAAGAGGTTAAGGGACTTGCCCATGGTCACACCACCTGTAAAGCATCAGAGTCAATTTAGAACCCAGAACAGCAGTCTCTTTGCAGTCTCCCATGCATTAGCTGTTCTCATTTCTCCAGGCATTTATTGTCCAGAATGTTGTCATCTCTCTGTTTAGTCTGTGGAATCCTATCAAACTCCAATTCAGATGCTGTCTCCTCCAGGAAGCCATCCCTGATTTGCCCCTTCTTTCCTTCCCACCTCCTTTGATAATGGATTTTACTTCATATAATACCTTATTATCAGAGCACTGTATATTACTTTGTTATTTCATTTACTTATCAATGTATGATATCTCTTTTCCAGACTAAAAATTCTAGGAGGGCAAGGACTGAATTTTACCTAAATTTTGTATTTTACTGGTGCCTAGCACATAGTAAATAGTTAATACACACTTGTAGAATCAAAGTGAAGGGAGTTAAATGAGACCTATTTTGGCTAAATATAAAGAAGAACTTCCAATAACAACATCAACAACAACTAGTATTCTTATGGTGTTTTAAGGTCTGCAAAACACTTTATAAATATTATCTCATTTTATCTTCAGGACAACCTTGGGATGTAGGTGCTATTATTACCCTCATTTTACAGAATCCAGTTTTCTATCTACTATCAGAGTTGTATAAAAATAATGTGAGATTTGTTGTTTGTTTGCTTGTTTGTGTTTAGATAGGGAGTGTCCCCATCACTAGAGCCCTTCAAATAGAGCCTGAATGACCATGTGGAAAAGGAATTCATTCCCAGATAGAAGGATTAGATGACCTCTGAAATCCTTACCAATTCTAATAATAATAACTTACATTTATGGTTTATAAAGTATATTATATATTACATGAGATATTTTACATATAGTTATATATATATATATATATAGGTACATAGGATATTATGTATCTTACCTCATTTGACATTTACAGTAACCCAGTGAGGTAAGTGCTATAGATATTATTATCCCCATCTTGCAGATTAGTAAATAAAGTTCAGAGAAGTTAAATGACTTGTCAGTGGCAAATAACTAGTAAATGGAGTGGGATTCAAACTCAGGTCTCTCCTGTTGATGACAATTGTAATACTCAGGCCACTCAGCCTGCTACCCTGTCCTTCTTCAAGAATGTATACTAGAATATAGTAGATTAGATTAGATTAGATAAAGTATTTATTACATGCTTGCTAAGTTCCAGGTACCATGCTAAGCATCGTGAATATGTTCTTTTTCAGTCATGTCCGACTCTTTGTGACCCCTTTGGGGGTTTTCTTGGCAAAGATGCTAGAGTGGTTTGCCATTTCTTTTTCTACCTCATTTTCCAAATGAGGAAACTGAGGCAAACAAGATTAAGTAATTTGCCCAGGGTCACACAGCTAGTAAATATCTGAGGACAGATTTGAACTCATGAAAGGGAGTCCTTTTGAGTCCAGCCTGTGTACTCTATCCACTCTGCCAAAAAAAAAAAGGCAGAATCTGCCCTCAGGGTGCTTACATTTGAAGGGGGAAGGCACCATATAAAAGAGAGCTAAAAAAGAAGGGAGAGTACCATTGAGGGGTCATGATGGAAAAGTACCAGAGAGTCAGGAGCTGATCCAAGTTAGAAGTGAGCATGGCAGGTATAGGTAGGCTTCCTCAAGTGAAGATTCTGTGGAGGAATTCACCAGTTGGAGGAAGAGGCTAGATGTTAGTAAGCATTTAATAATTTTAAGCTTGCCCCAAAATACAAATGGGTTGTAAAAATATATCCAGTGAACAGGACATATAGTTGGATAAAATTGGCCTGAGAGATTTTGCTTCTAGGTTCTGTAGACTTTTGATGTACATTCAATAGAATGCAAGTTGATTGAGGAAAGGTACTTATTCCTGTGGGCATGCGTGTGTGTGTGTGTGTGTGTGTGTGTGTGTGTGTGTGTGTGTGTATGTGTGTGTAACCAGCAGATAGATGTTAGTTATTGTGGAGCAAGGTTTTGCCTAGGAATTCTCTTCCTTCCTTCCTTCCTCTCTCCCTTTCTTCTCTCTGTCTCTGTATCTGTCTGTCTGTCTCCCTCTCTCTCCAAATCATGCTTTTTTCGTTCTACTGGATGGCCCAGACACTTGGTTCTAGTTACAACAATGGCTCACTCTTTAACCTAGGGATAAATTGATCCTGATCTATGTGAGTTTCTTTCTCTCTGTTACCTTATGAACTTAATAAATAAAAATAGTCACTGTAAGATCATCTCACAGTCCAGTTTGAGGAGAGGCCCGCTTTGGGAAAAAGTCTTATGTTTTGAATAGATATTTATATCTCTGATCTAGTTAAATTCTGTATATTTACAGTTAGCTACTGTTGTTCTCCATTTTTGCCCATCATGGCATAGAATTATTAGTAAAAGTAATTATAATTATAGTTATCACTTATATAATGCTTTAAAGTTTGCAAAGCACTTTGCATATTTTATCTCACTGATCCTCACTAAAATCTGTGATATAAGTGCTATTATTATTCCCATTTTATAGATGAAGAAATTGAGACTAAGAGATGTTAAGTGACTTGTCTAGGTTCACACAACAGGTATCTGAGGCAGGATTCAAACTCAGGTATCTCTGAATCCAGGTCCAGCACTCTATCCATTATGGCACCTAGATGTCTGCTAGGAATTAGCATACAGATATAGCACCAAGAAATTATGATTGAGGATAGATATTTTTATATGAAACAAAATCAGGAAATAAAAACAGCTTAAAGAAATAATGAGAAAATAATATAGAAATACCTGCTAGCAACAGTCACCAAATAGAGAGGGTTAGGAGAAGTTAACCCTTTCTCAGCTTTTCCCAGTACTTAAGGGAACGGTTAAAACTATCTACTTTTGTCTGGCACCTTTGTCCTGTTAAGCAGAGATCTGGACACTGTAGACTTAGTCTCTGGTCCCAGAACTTGCACTGCCAGACAACCACCAGGACTTGATTGCTAGAGAGTAACTGCTTCTGCTGCTTCCCCACTGCAGCCTGTTTTCTTTTTTGCTTTGGCTCCCTTCTCTTGATTGATTCAAAGGCTTCTAGTCTGGTGGAACTTTGCTCTCCTTCAGCCTCTGACTTCATAATAGACCCATTTCTTCTAGGGCTAAGAGGGGGCATTATCCCTTCAAGACCACAACTCCCAGGGTTGAACCCTCATTGTTCACCTACAGGGAAATCAGTTTGAAACTCAGTTACATTTGTAACCAGGGCCTTAGTAGACCATTAATAAATACCAGTTGAATTAAAGAAATTGGTGAATGCTTTCTGATCTACTTTTAGGCTTCAGAGTTCTCAAGTGTTCTCTGTCCCAGTTCAAATCAAAACCTACACTGAGAGGATTCTTTTATTTATATAGACCTGTGAATGCATGATAAAGGTTTTCCACTTTTAAGGATATTGCATTCTAAGTGATCAAGACCTCATCAAGAAGAAGTGAAAGGGATATTTTCTAAGCAACAGGGATTTCCTAATCCCTTGTAATGCACCTACCATTGCAAGACTGGTCCCAGTGTAATGGTGGCCATCTCATAGATCATCTCATCTGTAGGAACAGGCTTATGCCCTGGCCACTTACTTCCACTGACACTACACACTGATGGAACAGAAATAAATGGAATGATGGAATAGTAATGAATCCTTCACAGACTGCTAGGAATGTTTTTCCTAATGCATGACTCAGAACTCTGAATAATTCCTAGAGATTGTGTTGGGAGTTGTTAATGTCTCATGAATGGAATTAACCATTATCTTTCAGAATAAATATAGATATTTATTTTGTAACGTTGCATTCAGGCTATCTACAATTTTATGTACCTACTCCTATAAGGACACTAACCCTTTATATGAAAGAAAAAATATAACTCTTGACTAAAATAATTGCCTTAAGAAAGAAAAGAAATAACACTTCACATGAAGTGTTGAGCAAGAACTATGGCCACTTCCTCAATACATTTCTTTGGTTTCTTGATAAAAGACATACATAAATAGAGACTTCTAGTTGGTCCTTATGTGCCACCAACCCACTACCCCATCTATGATGGAGAAATGGCCATTGAGCCCCAAGAACTGCCAATTCAGTAGAGTTTAAAGGGAGAGAAAAATCCTGTTCTCTTCTTCTTCCTCTCTTCTGAGTATGTGGCTTGACACTCAGATAACTGTCCCTTGGAATTACTAGGTGGAGGGAGGAGATTTTTCTTCCTTTCTACCCTCTGACAGATGTGGTAGTGACTTGCATGTGGTAGTGAGAGCATATACTGAGCTTCAAAAGCATTAATCCAAGCCTCTGGTCTTTTCTGCTTTGTGTTTCTTTCTCTGAGCACTGGTGACCAATAATACGGAAATGGACCTTTCCTGCTTTGATAAACTACAGTCTGGATTCAAAAGGCCTGGGGTCAATTGAAAGTTTTGGCTATTGGCAGCAAGAGGGTTTCTTTTTTTTCAGAGAAGATAATAACTTAAAAGTGTATAAGTTCAATCCATGCCAGGAAATATGGACCTAGAGCAAGGTGCCAGGATGCTACAGAGCTGAGATGAAAGTAAAATACCTGCTTAGCAATTCCATGAAGTGTTTCCTATATTAAGTATCAACCTCCTGGGAGGGAATAAAGTGTAATGGGTCATGCTGCATCTTCTAAATATTTGTCAGTACTTAAGAGTAGTTTGTGTTTTATGCATTTATTTTGTGATAGAGGGTATAAATAGCTGCTTAAACCTGATCCACTTTGAACACTGAATACATTTGTAGAAGGAATCTTGTTATTAATACTCTCTTTTGTAGAGAGCCTAGACAGGAGCCCAATCTAAATTTTTAGTGATTGTCCTCAGAATTCTCTTTTGGCATAGAGGGTATAATAAGCCAGTGAATATAAGAAGAGTTTGCCTGCCTGTCTTTAGAGGTCATACTCCCCCTGGATTGTACTTTGTCCTCATGACTCAGAACTGGGGGCCTTTAGTGGGATAAAGCACCCTATCCCCTGTACCAGTGAATCTATCATTCTAGAATAGGACATCAGAAGCTCATTCAATTTTGTCGGTATCTCTACATAGTCCTTTATCTAGGGTATATAAGCACTCAATAAATATGTTCTAAAAGATGATTGGTTGCCTGAGTGTCTCAGTGACAGAGAATTCATTTCTCTCTTCTGTTTCTACAAAATAAAAAGCACTGTAACTCAAATCTTATTTTGCATAGAATAGTCTAGTTCTTGTGCTTGTATTTCCCTAGCTATATAATGGTATTATTCTTGTATTACAGGAGAATTAATTTCTAAAACGTGACACTATTCATATATGTTGTATAAAAAGAATTGTCTCTGGTAATCTCAAATGGATGAATAATGGCAAAATATATAGTTCCCTTCAGCCAGTTTGCAGGGGGAGGGAGTGGAATACCTCTCAGGAATCGTCCTTGGAAGATGTCTGTGCTCATGTAGAATTGATGGGACTATTCTGTTCTGTGTTCCACTCTAGAAGGCCAGTATTTCTGGATCAAGGTGAGCTTACCTGTAGTTGAAGAGATAAGACAGATTCATATGAAAAGATAAAAAATAATTAGGTAGTCAATGAGTATTTAAAAATTATACAAAGATTTTTAGCTAATTTAAAAATTAAGAAGCATTTCTTTTCTCTTTCTCCTCCACTGAAAAAAATAAAAATAAAATCCATTTTAACAAATATGTGGTTAAGCAAAATGAATTCCCATATTGGTCATATACAAAAATGTATGTTTCATTCTGTTTATCTGGTCCATCACCTCTGTAAACTTTAAATTTGATTTAAATTCAATTCAAGACTATAAACTCAAAATTCAAATAAGAAGAAAAATTCTCCAACATGTTTGCAAAATCAGACAATGCGGAGGGCTAGTGTGATATAGGAATAAGAATAACAATGGATTTGACCAGTAATTTATCTAGACTTTGTAGCCTACCACAGTACCCTGAATGGAATAAATGCCTGTTGAATTAAACTGTAAAGTGGCAGAAATGTTGTGGTAGGCCTTAGATGTTTATTTGCCGAAGCTCAGAGAATGGACCTTATCATACTAGCATAATCAGCATAATCAACAAGCATTTATTAAGTACCTACTATGTACTGGGCACTATGCTAAGTATTGGAGATAAAAAAAAAGCAAAGAACAGTCACTGTTTTCAAGGAATTCACAGTCTAATGGGAACATGGAATGCCAACAGTTGTGTACAAACAGGATAAATACAGGTTAAGTTAGAGGTAATCTTACAGGGAAAGCACTAAGATTAAGGGGGACTGGGAAAGGCTTCTTATAGAAAGTGGGACTTTAGTTGAGACTTGAGGGAAGCCAGGAGGCAAAGGAGACAGCCAGTGAAAATGTTTGGAGTCAGGAGATGGAGTATCTTTTGTGAGGAACAGCAAAAAGGCCAGTGTCACTGGATTAAAGAATATGTTGGTAATGGGTAGGGTGTGGGGAATGGTGTATGGTATAAGAAGGTTGAAAGGTGTCAAGTTATGGAGGGCACTAAAAGCCAAACAGAGGATTTTATATTTTAATCTGGAGGCAAGAGGGAACCATTAGACTTTGTTGAATGGAGGTGGGCTGTGTGCGAGTGTAATACATTCAGACTTGGACTTTACAAAGATCAATTTGACAGCTGAGTAGAGGATGAACTAGAGTGGTGAGAGACTTGAGGTGGTCCTCAACCAGCAGGCTATTGCAGTTGTTGAAGTGTGAGATGATGAGGACCTGTGCCAGGTGGTGACAGCATGAGAGGAGAGAAAGAGATATATGTGAGCAATGTTATGAAGGTTGAAAGCAAACAAACCAAGATTTGGCTATCAATTGCATATGATGGGTGAGAGAAAAGGAGTCAAAGATGGCACCTAAATTGTGAGCCTGGGTGACTAGGAGGATGGTTGTACCCTCAACAGTAATAGGAAAGTTGAGAAAAGGACAGGTTTTTTTGCTTTTTTTGTTTTTTTTTTTTTTTGGTGGGGGTGAGAAAGTGAGTTCAGTTTTGGTCATGTGGAATTTAAGATGTGTATGAGACATTCAGTTCAAGATATTTATTAGACAACTGGAAATGTGAGACTGGAAGCCAGGAGAGAGGGTAGGACTAGATAAATAGTTCTGAAGGTTAGCTGCATAGAAATGATAATTGAATCCATGAGAGTTGCTGTGGAGAAGGAGGATAATGAGTCAACTAGGGAGCTGCAAAAGGACTGCCTTGCTCCAGTGAGGACCCAGTTAAGATTGTGTAACATAAATATGTAGTGAATCCAGTAGGCACGATTTTGTGATTTTTCTCCATCTCTGTTCAGTTGCAGGTGAGATGGAAAGAAGGCAGTAGATACAGTGAATAATCCAAGGCTGAAACTTGGCAGAGTAATCTCTTTGATAGAATTAGAGATCAGGCTATTTAAGAGAAGTGTAGAGTTGAACTGATACACCTAAAGGTCAAGACAGGGAAGGGAGGAGAGTATAGCTAGTGCAGGGGTGATAGCCTTGTAAAGAAATGAGGGAAGGGGGGAGTCATGGGAAAGATAAAGAACAGGTTTTGAGGGTGCAAGTCAGAGGGAGAGTTGGAATAACAACAGATTGTTATTAGACAAAGGAATTTTTATTAAATAATTATTATCTAATTGTTATTAGAATTATTATCATTAGATAAAAGATTGTTATTAGATAAAAGCATCTGAGTAGTGGGACTTCCAAGCAGGTATAGACAATGTGTTGAAGAATATATAAAATCTCTTTCTCCCTCTGAAATTATCCATACCTAGTTGATAAAGACATGAAAAGATAGAGCCTTTGAGCAGGCTTTTAGAATCTTTGTGCTTATACTGGTGTTTCTCTTGGAAGGAGGGAGAGCAAAGGTGAGACTTTTATAGCCAGAAGACTTTGATCTGAAGGTGCTGATATGTAGGTGACTGCTTTGCCTGTAAGCCTATACCAGAGTAAATTTGGAGTCAGAAGACCTGGGTTTGAATACTGTTTCTATCACTTAATATTTTTGACTTTTGGGTAAGTAACAACTTCTCAGCTTGTTTTCTCATTTATTGAATGGGAAAAATATGTGTATGTATGTCTCCCAAGTTAGATACTCTAGGGATGAGAATAACCACAAATAAGAAGTAAAAATAGTAGCTGAGCTATCCATGAATTCATGGGAGACAAAATTCAAGAAAGGAGGCAGCAGTAAAACCTATGTCCTAAAATGTCTATACATAAATACCTAAAATTTAGGCAATGAATGAGAGTTAGAAGAGGTCCTTATGTAGAGAGGAAAATTTGACCTCATAGGTATCACCGACACTTGATGAGATGAAAGCCATGATTGTGATATGGTTTTGAATGGGTATACCTTTATTCAAAAGAAAACATAGGTAAGAAGAGAATGAGGTGGGGAAGCATTGTATATTAAGAAACTTTACACATGAGGAAATCCAAGAATCAGAGTAAGGAGACATGAGAGACACTATTTTGGTGAAGGTCAAATGAGGGAGAAGTGATTTTGTCATTGGGGTATATTACAGACCTAGACGGGAATTGTTAATGGTTCGGTGTCAAAATGGCAGGATGTCTCCAGTGTAGTACCCAAGGGATCTGTGCTTGACCCTTTATTAGCTATTTAACATTTTAATCAACAACTTGGATAAAGGCATAGATCATCTGTTCATCAAATTTTAGTTTGGCCCAAAGCTGGAAGGGATAACGCTCTGAATAATGGAGTTAGGGTCCAAAAGTATTTGGTTAGATCTGACAATGTAAAATTCATTAAGGATAAAAAGAAATCCTTGGACTTGTATACAATTTGTATACAATTATAAGATTGGATTACAATTATATTATATACAATAATATACAATTATATATATATATAATTATATTATATACATACATATACACATATATACATAATATATAATATATATTATATACAGTATATACAATTACAATTATAAGATGAGGGAGACATGGATAGAAAGCAATAGCTCTGAAAAAAAAGATCTGATTCTTCTGCTGTACCATGAGCTTAATGTAAGTGTAAGGAGGCAGCTGAGAAAACTAATGTGGTCTTGGGCTACACTAAGAGGTGTTTTAATTTCCAGGAATAAGAGGGTGATAATCCCATTGTACTCTACCCTTGTCAGGCAGCAGCTTAAGCATTGTGTTCAGTTCTGGGCATGACAGTTTAAGGATATTGATAAGCAGGAGAATGTCCAGAAGAGGGCGACCAGGGTACTAAGGGGCTCTGAGTCCTTAACATGTGAGGATAAACTGAAGGAACCGTGCATGTTTGACCTAGAGGAAACTCAGAGATGACATGATAGTTGTCTTTAAGTATTTGAAGTGCTGTCTTGTGGAGGCAGGATTAGACTCATTCAATTTGGCCCCAGAAGACAGACCAGGAACAAAGGTTGAAAGTTGCAAAGAGGCAAATTTAGGCTTGGTTTCTGGAAAACCTTCCTAATAATTAATGTTGTCCAAAATTGGAATTGGTTTCCCCTAGGGGTTGAGGTCTACAAGCAGAGGCTTCTATATATGTATTGGCATATATACAAGCAGAGGTTTGTATGTAAAACATACTTTGCTTGTTGGGGGTGTTAGAGTGGGGAATATTTCCATGTAGGTACCTAGTTATTTAAATATGGTCCTCCATTAGAATGTAAGTCCCTTGAGGGCAGGGACTATTTCTGCCTTTCTTTTGCATCCTCAGAGCTTAGCACAGTGCCTGGAACATTGTAAGTGCTTAATAAATACTTATTGACTGCCTGAATGTATGGGTTGGATTGGAAGGCCTTTGGGGTTCGTCCCCAACTCTCAAATCCTGTAATTCTGTGAATAATAGTACTTATATTACTTATGTTATAGTACTGTCAGTAGGATTAAATCAGATTTTATATATATGCATACATAAAATCTGTTTTTATGTATTTATCCCTATATAAAATTTAAATTTCTATTTATAAACACACATATATAATATGCACTGTGTACATACACATACATATATGCACCCATACACATAGATATATATGTATGTGTATATATATATATGCATATACACATATATATGTGTGTATATATGTATATATATGAATTTCGTTGTTCAGGCATTTCAGCCATGTTCAACTCTTTGTGACCCCATTTGTTTGTTTTTGTTTTTGTTTTGGCAAAGATACTGGACTGGTTTACCATTTCTTTCTCCAGCTCATTTTACAGATGAGGAAACTGAGGTAAACAGGGTTAAGTGACTTGCCCGGGGTCACACAGCCAGGAAGTATGAGGGATGCTGAGCCCTGTTCTGTACTGCTTATCCACGTTTGATGTCCATCTGCCACTCAATTCTCATGTGTGGCTCCAAGAAGCTTTAGCATGTGCAGCAGCCACACTGCAGTAAAACCATCTTGTCAGATGGGCTAAACCAGGTTGAGGGTAACCAACAGTTGTCAAACTATCAGGGAGTTAGTGGGGTATCTAACCCAAGTGTGTTCAGATTTCCCCAGTGGAATAAGCAGATGTGAGCATTTTACGTCAATGGACCATGAAGGCAACAGAAGCAGGAGCAATGGAATGCTTAGAGGTTGGTCAGACATCAAAGACGCCAAGGTCATCACCAGTTGTCTTGATTTTTTCTTGCCAGTGGGCTCTGATGACTCTGGAGGAGAGAATGAGGTTAACCTTGTGCAACTCTGCCTCACTTAAATCCAATTTAGGCAAAGTGGTACCTAGGCTCCACCAGATTGGCCAAAGGGCCCCATGACACACAAAAGTTAAGAAACCCTGCCCTAAAGGCTGCTTGATGATGACTCTAGATCTCAAAGTCAGGTCCAGAATTATAACTCCCTATGTTGCTTCCTATACCTTCTGAAAGATGAAACTACCTGAACATCATTCAGGTCAGTCCCCATCCATCATCACAATATTGTGTCTCTGTTTCAGTTTGCTAATCTGCATCAGGAACTCAGTTTTTTCCCCCACTAAGCCATATGTTCTGTAAATATTCTCCACCACGATATCATGGTGGGGCAGCTAGGAAGTGCAGTGGAAAGAGTGCCAGGCCTGGAGTTGGGAAGACTCATCTTCTTGATTTCAAATCTGACCTTAGACGATTACTAGCTTTATGATCGTGGGCAAGTCACTTAATCCTTAAACCTCAGTTTCCTCATCTGTAAAATGAGGTGGAAGAAGGAAATGCAAACCAGTATCTTTTCCAAGAAAATCCCAAATGAGGTTGGACACAACTGAAACAAATGAACACAATATTGTGTATGTTTCTCTTTCCTTTTTATATTTACCCAAAGGTCCCCATCATGCTTCCCCTTCTCTCATTTTCTGCTCTGTTCCAAGTTCCTCGATTTCCTCAAAAGTATATATTATCTTTGCATATAGTATTACTCTAGCACTTCATTTAATCTGATCTATTATTGTCATTAATTAGGATAATAAAAGGAAGCCAATTATTATTATTTTAAAATAATAATAGTTAATAGATAATAATAGATAGCCCTCTAAGGCTTACAAAGCATTTTTGTACAATTTTTTATTTTTATACAATATACTCCCCCTACTTTGTCACTTTAATCATTAGTTCTATTTTACAGATCTTAAATTCATATACTTATTACCATTTTTGTGATTTCTTGACCTCTGATACAGGCAGGCATACCTATGAGGTTAGAAAAGTGCTCAAAAGGTGTTGTCACGGACGCAGCTGTCTCTGACCTTCTGGCAGTTTCATTCTTGAACTTTAAAGTGTGTTTTGTGACCTAGACCTGTGCTTGTAGCACAGTCCAGCACATGACTCCCTTAAGAACACATGCAAAACATAATAACTTGCATTTATATAACCTTTTAAGGTCTGCAAAATTATATACACATTGGGCAGCTACGTGATGTCATGGATAGAGCACTGGGCCTGGAGCATGAAGTGAACACCCCTGAGCACACCTGAACATGCACATATAGACTCTTATCAGAGGCTTCATTCCAAGTTGTTATTGTGCCAATAATATTGTGCCATTGACTCTTCGGGTCCAATAGGCAGCCAGTTTTGAATCCACTTTCTTTTTAAAAATATAAATTGTTCTTAATATATTTTAAATTTTCTACATCATCTTCATTTCCCAATATAACCTTGCCACTCCTCTCCCAGAGAGCCATCCCTTATAACAAAGAATTAAATGAAGGGAAACCGTAGTAGGATTAACCAATGCCTCAACCCAATTTGACAGCATATGCAATGTTCAACACCAATAGTACCCCACCTCTGTAAAGAAAGTAATAATTTGCATTTCTTGTTTTTGAAACCACTCAGTCCTTATAATTTCATAGTATTTAGGTTTTATTTTTGTTGTAGTTGTTCTTTCTGCACATTGTTGTACTCATTGTGTATAATGTATTCTCGGTTTTACTTGCTTCATTTTGCATCAGTTCATGTAAATCTTCCATACTTCTCTATTTCTTATGATACAATTCATGTAGCACAATTTGTTTTGCCATTCCCCATGCTTTGTTTCCAGTTCTTTCCTACTACAAAAAGTGATGTTACAGTATTTTGGTGTATATTGTACCTTTCTATCTTTTACGTCTTTGAGGTATATTCATAGCAGTGAAATCTCTGGATCAAAGGGCTTTGACATTTTAGTGATTTTCTTAGCATAATTTAAAATTGTTTTCTTGTAATAGTTGGGTCAATTCATAGCTTCGCCAACAGAGCATTCTCTGTCTCCACAATCACTCCAATATAAATTATTCTAATTTTTTGTCCTTTTTTGCCAATTTTCTTGGTGTGAGATAAAACCTTGGGATTGTTTTGATTGTCTTGGTATTAATTATTGGGGAGCAAACATTCATATAGTTATTAGCAGTCTGCAATTCTTTTGAGAGCTTTTTGTTTATATCTTTGCCCATGTATCCATTGAAAAGTGGCTTTTTGTCTTATTATTGTGTTAGTTCCTTATGTGTCTTGGATATCAAACCCTTATCAGAAATATCTGATGCAATAAATTTTCTCAACTGATCACTTCCTAGTTGCATTGATTTTGTCTCCACAAAAGCTTTTCAATTTCATATAATCAAAATGATCTCTGCTATCGTTTATGATCAACTCTATTACTAATTAACTGTGTTTTCATTTTCCCTTTTCTTTTTACCTTATCTACATAGGCAGCATGAGACTTTGTCAAGTACTTTGTTGAAATCTAGATATAGTGTGCCTACATCATTCCTGTGAGCTTCCAGTCTAGAACTTCATTATCTCAAGAATTGTTAATACATAGAAGTAACTATATATAACTCCTCTATAACTTAAGAGATGGTCTTCAAGAGTTTCTGTGACTGAAAAGTTCACAATCCTATGACTTCCCTGAGGGGAAGACTGTGAAGAGACTCATGTGGCTGTGGACAGCTCTCTGATGAGGTCACATTTGAAAAGGCCAAGTTCAAATGTTGCAATGGCATTTGCAATGGAAGAAAAAGACAAAAGGGTGGCAGTAAGAGGGAGTGAGCTGAACTATGAAAAAAAGTCAGGGGAATCAGAAGGTGGAGGTGATGTGGGAGAGTGATCCAGACTTGGGGGAATAGCTCCAGAATCCACAATATTATTTGCTCCCTGTACACCCAACTTGTAAGTACATGTTGTGGGAGTAGCCTCAGAGGGGGAGTTTATACATACACACGTATATGAATATATATATGCATATATATGTTGGTCTCCCTGCCTCAAATCTCTCCCCACTCCAGTCCTTTCTCCAATCAGCTATCAAATTGAGCTTTCTAAAGCACAGATCTGACCATGTCTTCCCTTACTTACTTCAATAAATCCTAGTTGGTCCCTATTCCCTCCAGGATAAAATAAAATCCCTTATTTGACATTCAAAGCCTTTCACAATCCAGTCCCTTCCTACCTTTCCTGTCTTCTCACCCCTTATTTCCCTTTACATGCTGTGAAGTCCAGTGACACTGACCTCCTTCTATGTTCCTCCTATAAGCCACTCTTATCTCCCAACTCTGTCGATTTTCAATGGTTGATCCCTATGCCTCAAATGCTCTCCCCTCCTTGTCTTCATCTCCTGACTTTCCTGATTCCTTCAAGTTCCAACTAAAGTCCTACTTTTTACAAGAATACTTTCCTGATCTCCCTCAATGCTAGTGACTTTCGTCTGTGATTATCTCCAATTTATCCTGTACATATATATATATATACACACACACACACACACACACACACATATATGTGAGTGTGTATGTGTGTGTGTGTGTGTGTGTGTGTATTGTTTGTACACATTTGCTTGCCTGTTTTTCTCCCTTTCCACCATTACATTATGAGATCCTTCAGAGCAAGGCCTGTTTGCCTTTCTTAAAAGCCCCAAAATTTAGTGCAGTGCCTGACACATAGTAATCATTTTAAATGCTTAGTGACTGTGACTGTGACTGTGACTCTGTGTGTGTATGTGTGTTGATTCACAAATCTTATAATCCTACATAAATTACCTTTGACCAGGAAAACATGGAAGATAAAAAGGCTAATAGGGAGTTATTTGCTAGATAAATGGAGAAATCAAATATCTTGGTTTTCAAAAGGAGCAAGAATGTAGGCTCTGCAAATTGTAGAAAGAATGTAGATTCTTCAAGCAGGTGAGCTTGAAGGAGATTTCAGAAAAAAAATCTAGAAAGACTTATCAAAGAGGTGGATTTGAGCCCTAGAAAGAGCAGTAATAGTCACTCTGAATCAGCACAGATTCTTTAAGAACAAGTCATGATGGACTAAACTCTTTTCCTGTTTTGACAGGGATGCTAGATTGTTAGAACAGGGGGATATTAGATACAGTCTATCTGGATCTCAGTGAAGCATTTGATGAACATTCCGATGGGATCTTCAAGACCACAATACAGACATGTGTTCTGCCAGATGACAGATCTGGAACTGGTTGAATGACTGGATTATTATTTCCCCAGTGCCAAGTCAAAGATCTCTGTATTTACCCTATTCTATTTAACTTTTTATCCATATTTGGATGAAGGAATAGGTGGCAAGTTTATCAAATTTGTGGATGATAGGAAAGTAGGATAAGGAGGGATAGCTAATGAATTGCTTTACATAAATGAGATCCAGAAAGATTTTGACAAGCTAAAATGATAGATTAAATCCAATAAGATGAAAATTCATAGAGATACATTACATTACATTAAAAAAATAAAATATAGAAGTACAAGTAGAGAACATGCGATGAGACAGCAGTTCATGTGAAAAAAAAAAAAGAATTAAGGATTTTGGCGGATTCCAAATTTGAAATCAACACTGTAACTTAGCCAAAAAGTGAATCAATCTTGGGCAGCATTAAGAAAAGTACAGTGTCCAAATAAGGATGTGATCAACCTATTGTACTCTACCCTGGTCAGACCACATCTGGACTATTCTATTCAATTTTGTGTGCCACATTTTAAGGAAAGATATTAACAAAAAAGAATGTGTTTAAAGATGAGTGACTAGTTTGGTAAAATAACTTGAAATCATGATGTTTGAGGGTCAGTTGAAGGAACAGGAGATTTTTATCCAGAAGAAAAAAAGATTTACATGGGACATCCCCTCCATGTTTAAATATCTGAAGAGCTGTCAGGCAGATGGGCAATTAGATTTTTTTCACTTAACTCCATTGAGAACTAGGATTAGTGGGTGGACTTTATAGGGAATAGACTTCTGCTCAGCAAAAGGAGAAACTTCCTAACAATAAGAGCTGTCCAGAAGTGAAATGGGCTGCCCAAGGAGGCAATACATCTTGTGATACTAAAAGCCATCAGGTGGAGCTTGATGACCAATGGTCAGGTATATAGTGGAGGGATTCTTTTTTAAGGTACAAATTGGGCTAAATGACTTCTGAGTCTACCGCAACCCAGAGGTTCTGTGACTCTAGGTTATTTCCTGTGCATATGCAGGTAGTATATTTGAAGTATATTGTATTTAGATATCAGACATATAATATACATGATGTATATATCATTATGTCATTATATAAAATATATTTTTATATGACATAGTTATAGAACTTTAAAAATTTGATATTTCTTCCACCTCCTCTAGATGCACAGGAAATAACACTGTTATAGCAGCAGTCTTTTTAAAAATAAGTTTTATTGATGCCTTTTATTTCTACATTATAGTTATTTTGGGAAATATCCTCCAACCCCCTTCTCTCCCGATCATGGAATTGAAGTATCTCAGTCAACATAGAAAAACAGTTAAGTAAAAACATCTGATATGGTGACCTTATTTGACACTTTACAACATTGTGCCTCCATAGTTCAATCTATCTTCTATCCTTTGCCAGGAAGAGGAAGATATGTTTCATTATCTGTTCTGAGCTCTTTCATTTTTTTCCTTGCATCCTTAAGCATCTAGCATACTACCTGGCACTTAAGGATAGGAGATAGGTATGATACCTGTGATTTTATTGATATAGGCCATTCCTAGATGAGGAAACTCTTTCTTACCAGTTTAGGCCAGGAACTCCTCTGCAGTTTGAAGTTTTATTCAATATTTTATTTTTCCCCAATTATATGTATAAAGAATTTTTAATATCCATTTAAAATTTTTTTGAGTTTTAAATTCTCTCCCTCCCCCCCATGAAGAAGGCAAGCAATTTGTTATAGATTATACATGTGCAGTCATGTGAAACATATTTCCATATTAATCATGTTGTGAAAGAAAACACAGACCAAAAAAACAAGAAGGATAAAGTAAAAAAAAAAAAGGATGCTTCAATATACATTCAGACCCCATTAGTTCTTTCTCTAAAGATAGACAGCATTTTTTATGTGCTTTCTATGCATACTCCCTGTAACTGCCCTAATAATGATAAAATTCTTCCCATGTAGGAATATAAACAATTTAACCTTATTGAATCCTTTATGATTTCTCTTTCCTATTTACCTTTTTATGCTTCTCTTGAGTCTTATATTTGAAAGTCAAATTTTATATTCAGCTCTGGTCTTTTCAACAGGAGAGCTTGAAAATCCTCTATGTCATTGAATCTCCATTTTCCCCTTCAAAGCATTATTCTCTGTTTTTCTGGATGGGTGATCTTAGCTCCTTTGCTCTCTGGAATCATATTCCAAGCCCTCTTATCCTTTAATGTAGAAGCTGCTAGATCTCATGTTATTGAGACTTTGGCTCTATGATATTTGAATTGTTTCTTTCTGGCTGCTTGCAATATTATCTTCTTGACCTGGGAGCTCTGGAATTTGACTAGAACACCACTGGTGGTTTTCTTTTTGGGATCTCTTTTAGGAGGAGATCCATGGATTCTTTCAATTTCTATTTTACCCTTTGTTTCTAGAATATGCAGTCAGTTTTCTTTGATAACTTCTTTTTTGATATTACTTTATTTTTTCCAATTACATGTAAAGACAATTTTAACATTCTTTTTTTTAAATTGAGTTCCAAGTTTTTCTCCTTTTCTCCCCCCTCACTTTCTAAAAGGCAAGAACATTAAATAGGTTATATATGTTCAATCATGTAAAACATATTTCCATATTAGTCATGTTATGAAAAAAGAAACAGACCAAAAGAAAAAAAAACATGAAAAAGAAAAGGAAAGTGAAAATCATGTGTTCAATCTTCATTCAGACTCTATCAATTCTTTCTCTGGATGTGGATAACATTTTCCATCATGAGACCTTTGTAATTGTCTTGGATCATTGTATTGCTGAGAAGAGCAAAGCCATTCATAGTTGGTCCTTGCACAATGTTGCTGTTACTGTGTACAATGTTTTCTTGGTTCTGCTCACTTCACTTTGCATCAGTTCATGTAATTCTTTCCAGGTTTTTCTGAAATTTGCCTGTTCATCATTTCTTATAGCACAATAGCATTCTATTACATTCATATATCACAACTTGTCCAGCTATTCCCTAATTGATGGGCATCCTCTCAATTCTAATTCTTTGCCACCATAAAAAGAACTGCTATAAATATTTTTGTACATATAAGTCCTTTTCCATTTTTTTATGATCTTTTTGGGATACAGACTTAGTAGTGGTATTGCTGGGTCAAAGGTATGCACAGTTTGAGTACCCTTTGGGTATAGTTCCAATTGCTCTCCCGAATGACTGGATCAGTTCACAACTCCACCAACAGTGCATCAGTATCCCAATTTTCCCACATCCTCCCCAACATTTATTATTTTCCTTTTTTACCATATTAACCAAGCTGATAGGTGAGGTGACACCTCAAGTTATTTTAATTTGCATCTCTTTAACTTGATAATTTTTCAAAAAATGATGTCTAGGCTCCTTTTTTTCATCATAGCTTTGAAGTAGTTTAATCATTCTTAAATTCTCTCTTCTGGATCTATTTTCGAGGTTAGTTATTTTTTCCAATGAGATATTTCACATTTTCTTCTATTTTTTCATTCTTTTGATTTTGTTTTATTGTTTCTTGATGTCTCATAAAATCATTAGCTTCTATTTTCTCAATTCTAATTTTTAAGGAATTATTTTCTTCCATGAGCTTTTATACCTCCTTTTCCATTTGGCCAATTTTACATTTTAAGGAGTTCTTTTCTTCAGTGAATTTTTGTACATCTTTTTTCATATGGCTAATTTTGTTTTTTAAGGAGTTCTCTTCCACAGAGTTTTGTATCTCTTTTACCATTTGATCTATTCTATTTTTTAAGGTGTTATTTTCTTTGGTATTCTTTTTGCCTCCTTTACCAAGCTGTTGACTCTTTTTTTTCCCCATCACTCTCATTTCTTTTCCAAATTTTTTCCTCTTGATTTTTAAAATTGTTTGTGAGCTCTTCTAGGAATTCTTTTTGGGCCTGAGATCAATTCACATTTTTCCTCAAGGCTTTAGATATAGCAGTTTTGACTTAATAAATCTTCTTCTGAGTTTGTTTTGATCTTCCCTGTCAACAGAGTAACTTTCTATAGTCAAGTTTTTTTCTTCTTCTTTTTTGTCATTTGCTTAGTTTTCCAACCTATTTCTTGATTTTAAATTTTGTGTTAAAGTTGGGCTCTCCTCCTAAGGTGGAGGTGGCACTGTACCAAGCTTCAGGGTTTTTGTGTAGCTCTTTTCTGAGCTAGTTCTGGGATTCTGTAAGTTTTCAGTCTTTCCAAGATGGTTTGATCTAAGGAGAGGTGTGTTTATTACTCTCACAGCCTTTGTTGGTCTGTGAGTGACCATAGGCACTCTTTTCCACCCTGGAATTGTGACCAGGGTTCCCACTCCCCTGAAGCTTCAAGCTCTAGTGAACTAGTGCTCCTCCTCATCCTGGGACTGGGACCCAGGTCTGCAATCCAAGCATATGGGCAATGCAAAAGAATCCTACGCCTAGTGTCAGCAAAGGGATCCCTATAATCTCCTCTGACCACTTGTCTGACTCCTTTCCTGTCTGTGGGCTGAGATTTCCAGAATTCATTGCTGATGATTCAGTTGCTCCCAAGGCCTGCTGCTGACAGGGGCATTGCCTGAACTGGACTACACTCCATTCTCACCCTGGTGCAACAGACCTTTCCTGCCAACCTTCTAATTTGTCTTGGGCTGGAAAATTGTTTCACCCCATCCTTTTGTGGATTCTGCTGGTCCAGAATTTGCTTTGAGTCATTTTTTTTATTTTTGGGCAATCGGGGTTAAGTGACTTGCTCAGGGTCACACAGCTAGTAAGTCTGAGTCTGGATTTGAACTCAGGTCCTCCTGACTTCAGGGTCAGTGATCTATCCACTGCGCCACCTAGCTGCCCCTTTGAGTCATTATTTAAAGTTGTTCAGAAGGGAATTTGGGAGAGCTCAGTCAAGTCCCTGACTTTTCTTCCCCAACTTGGCTCTGCCCCTGTAATTTAAAGTTTTAGAGAATTACTCAGAACACTGTCAAGTGACTTGCCAGGATCATTCAACCAGTATGTTTCAGGGGCAGGATGTGAACCCAGGTCTTCCTAGCTCTCAGACCACTTCTCTACTTACTGTACCAGACTGCCTGGAACATAGTATGCACTTGATAAATGTATGATGATTGATTGATTATTCTCTGGGACCATTACAGGTTCTTCAGTTACTCAGATTTGGCTTCATTTTAATCACCTTTTATTTACACTGTACCTGTAATAATTAAGTATATTGTTTTCTTGCTTCAGTAGTTCTTAAAAATTTCCCCATGTTTCTGTTTGGTTGTGTTGACATGCCAATGCTTCCCTAGAACCCATCAGCACTGACATGGCAGAACTGGAGATTATAGAACTGTTTTGCAGAGAATTCAGAGAGAAAGATGCTGGAGAAGGTAAAGAAAAGAGTTTACCGTTCATTCGGCATCTTCCATCCTGGTGTAATATGGATAGACACTGGGTGCCAAATGTTCTGCCCTCCATTTCTTTCTTTCAAAGAGAGTTTGATGAGGTGCAGCATTGTTGTGGTTGAGGGTATTTTGCTGTGCTGATTAAAATGTGCTAATTAATGATTAGTGATAACCTGAGTGCCCTTTCAAGCCTTTACTCATCTCCCCTGCCTCTGAGCCTAAGAACCACTACTTTTCAAACTTTTGAGGTATCTCTCTTCTTCCTTGACATTAAAGGGGAGGGAATATAATTAGAAAGCCAACTTTTCTCCTGTAGTCATAAGTGTTTGGAGCTAGAAATATAATCTGTATATGTAATGAATTGTATACCCATCTATCTTTTTCTTTTCCCCTTTGTTACTGTGCCATCTGCTTCCCATTATCTAAAAGAAAATTAGTGGCCATTAACCCTTGTGTAATTAATGCTCTCATTGAAGATAAAAGTTGTGAAAATGGATTGGTCTGGGAAAAGTAGGGGATGCATCTATCTGAGAACCAAGATGCATGTGGGGAGGTGGCTGAGTAATGATTTCTCCTTCCTGCTGCACCCCCCCCCCCCATCTTCCCACCTCCCAATGGAGTTTGGAAATCTTTTCAGTCACTTGGTATGTGTATTCATTAGTAAACAGAGATTAATAACCTGAAATGAATTCTAAAATCCCCTGGACTAGATAAACCCCTTGGGGTAGATGAAAGCCAGCTCAGAATGAAGTGCTCAGTGAGGGGTTGCCTTCCAGGTAAATCACATGACTATTCTTTTGGCTTCCTTTGTCAGTGTATATGTACATTGTTGCTCTCTTGTATTGGTACCTCCCCTTTCAGCAGCTTACCAGTGGGTGAGGTTATTTACCTAGCGAAAGATTCCCCTCAGCACCCACACCCATCATTGGTATTTACCTTACAAGTGAAGGCCACCTCCCATGGAATTTCATTACGCTTCCAAGAGGAGAAAGATCTTAAGCCTCTTTGCATGTTGGGGAAACCCTAGATCTCTTTTTACAGATGAATTCCTTCCTCGTAGCAGCAAGGCAGCTATTTCGCACAGTGACTTAAACGTTGGAACTGGAGTTAGGAAGAGCCAAGGGGCTCAGACACTAACTAGCCCTCAAGAAGTCTCTTTACATCTCTCACCCTTAGTTTCCTCATTAGTAAAATGGGGATAATAATAGTGCTTACTTCACAAGGTTGTTGTGATGATCAAATGAGATAACGTAAAACACAACAATCCTATACATATAAATGTTAGTTATTGCGCTCACTTTATGCCCCATTCTTTGCTCCCATGAAGAGTGGTTTCAAAACAGCAGCTGTTTTGAAAACAGATCCCATCAGAAAATAGGTTTATTCTTTCTCTATAGCATATGCCTATGCTTTTCCTGGATTTGCTTCTGATGGGACCTCTCAGTTTAAATTCTGAGCGTGGTTAATCACTGATTATTTAAAATACACTTAGCACATAATTTGGTCTGTAAGTTATTTCAATTCCCTCTGATTATACTGGAGTGTGGTTGTTAAACGTTGGCAGTTTTGGAATCGATGGAACACTCTATGCTATTACAATACAAGAAATTAGTTTCCTGAACTTATTTTTTAAAAAAATATTTTGATAAGTGCATTTCAATAATTGATTTCCTTTGTAATTTTACACATTTTAAAACATTCTTCTGATAAGGGGTCCATAGGCTTTAGTAGAAAAGCTAAAGGGGTCAAGGCCACAAAGGGTTCAGAATTCCTATAGTTCTTCTCATGGTATCAGCCCTGCAGCAGAAGCCTCAGGCCCAGGGTCACACTGCCCTATGGAGGAGTCATTTAGCAGAATCATTGCAGCTTTACTGTGGGTGAGCATCCCTAGGCTACATCTGGCACACCTGGGGCCACAGCTCCTTTCTGGTTTGTGTCTTAGTGCCTTCTGGAAATATGCACTTGGCAAATGTTTTAGATGACTCAGGCATATGTAGGGCAAAATGTGGCTTCATGTGTCCCTGGGAAAGAGGAAGGAAGAAGGTAATGCTATCCTTCTAGATATGGCTCAAGGCACTTCTAGTGTTTCTATTAACAGCAGCATATTTCCTTAGGGCTTGGGGAGACCCTACACCTAACAAAATGGGGAGAGGTCAAAGGTGTCACCACTATATAAGGAAGAATGATGGAGTAAACTTAATTCTAAGCTCACAAAAGGGAGAGTAGATGAACAAGGTGACTCTAGCTCACAAAATGATTTGCAATAGTTTTCATTAAAAAATGAAGACCTCTCTCAGTGTTATTAAAACAGGAACTTTTACCCTGGGCTTTGTGAAGTTGATGTTTTTTTTTTTAAACCGTTTGTTATAATTGTGTTTCAATATGATTAGTTTCCTTTGTAACCCCGTGTATTTTGTTTTATGGATTTAAAAACATTATTCTGAGATATTCACCAGATTGCCAAAGGGGTCTATGAGACAAAAAAGGGTTAAGAACCCCTGTATTAAACATCATCTGTTTAAAAAAAGATCTTTTCATAAAGAACATTTCAGCAATACATTTCTTATGGAAAGAGGCGCATGTGTACCAGCAATGGAGAATCTTATTTTCCTGCCCATAATTTGTTTCTTCTTTATGCTGAGGTATTGTTACTGTTTTTATTTATATGATAGTCTTATTCTGGGACTAAAAAAATGGACACTTTTTTTCTCTTACGGGTAGAAATTCACAACCTTACGACTGACTTCTTCTGTTCTAGTTCCATGGTTCCTAAATCTGAAACAAAAGTTTTCTGTTTCACAACTTAAGAGTGGAGCTTTTGTTCTCTTTAAGAACCAGAGGCCTGATTGGATTAAATCTTTATTGAAACGATTGCCTGGGGAGGCTGGAATACCTCTCCTCAAAACAGGTTTCACAATATTAAACAGCATTCGTGGAAGGAGAAGGCACACACACCCCGAACTCACCCATGCTGTACATGTCCCTGCAAACTCATTTGTGTTTATTGAGCAAAGTTTCTCAAAAGAATCCAGCTTCTGCATTAAGGTTAATGAATTAGTCATCCTCATTACTGGCCAGAGCATTTCACTGTGCAAGGCCTTATGAGTAACATACAGTAGTATGTAAAGTATCCAGTAAGTACTACAAAATGTGGCCATTTAATGCACATTATAGGAAATGACTCAGGTTTGGCTATCCCCACACTCACTAGGCCTTTCCCCAATTACGCTATGTTAAACAAACAAAACCCAGAAAAAAACACAGAAACTGTATTTTAGGAGCAATGTTTTTACTTCTAAACAACATAAATGAAACAGCACCTTCTGGCAAAGATTTATTAACTTTATTAGTTTAAATTGAAGATCACTGGATCATAGGTCTAAAGCTGGAAGGGAACTCAGGGATCATTTACTCCAACCCCCTCATTTTGCAGATGAGGAAAATGGAGGACCAGAGAGGTTTGTGACTTGCCCAGGGGAACTAAGGTAGCAAAACTGGCATTGAACTGGGGGCCTCTAGCTCCCAAGTCCACTGTGAGAGTTCATTGCTCTTTCTACTGTACCTTGTTATCTCTCCCACCTGTCTCCCTAGTCATCACTTACTCTTTCTGTCCCTTTGCATGAGAAAATAACTACAATAATCATAATCACAGCCATAATCACCATTACCCCAACAAAACAATAACAACCAACCAGTACAACAAATACTCCTTCTCTTCCATTTTCTTTTTCTTCTTCCTCTATCTCCTTCTCCTTCCAACTTCAGAATACCTGGGACTGGTAACAAGGGCTGAATTTAATTTTAATTCATTGTTGGCAACTTACTATTAGTAACGAAGCTACTAACCACCTCACCAATTAATTCTCATTCATGGATATTCTTTCTTCTGGGCAATTAATAATGAAAAATAATGCTGCACAGGCATAAGAATATACAAGTTCCTGGAGGGCAAGAACTGCCTTTGCTTTTGTGTTTGTATCCCCAAGATTTAGCTTAGTGCTTGGCACGTGATAAGCAGGCAAACTTCTATGGTGCCACTCACCATCCCTGATGAGACCCAACAGTTAGGTGTTGTCTTCCTCTAGCAGAATGCAAGATCCTTGAGGACAGAGGTTGTCTTTTTTATATTTTGGTTCCTTGTGCCTAGAACAGTGTTTGGCACATAACAGGAGTTTAATCAGTGCTTATTGATTGATTGATGGGTGACTAGGAAGATGGTGGCCTCAATAGACATAACGAAATTTGGAAAAGGAGTTTTGGAGAGGGAATAATAAATTCCATTTTGTATATAATGTGTTTGAAATCTATGGAGCGTCCATTTGGGCATGTCCAGTTGGTTTCTGGTTGGTGATGTAGGACTGTATGACCCTGGGCAAGTCACTTAATGTCTGCCAGCCTGTTTTCTCAACTGTAAAATGGGGATAATAATAGCATCTACTTCCCAAGGTTGTTGAGAAGATCAAATAAGATATTTATAAGAAGCTTAGCACAGTGCCTGGCACATTGTAGATGCTGAATAAATACTTGTGTCCTCTTAAGTCCTTGGTAGTTGATGAAATTGCCAAAAGAGAGGGCATATAGAAAGACCCAGGATTTAATTTTTGGGGATACCACAGTTATGGGGGTAGGACACGGGTAATAAAGCAAAGGACACTAGGAAAACAAAACTCTTGAATATTAAACCGTAAAGTATAATTCAATCTGATGCAGGCACTCTGCCTACAAAAATCTAAGTACATCTGGCCTCCATTCATGTACCTCCAGTTATGGAGAACTTAGTATCTTAGAAAACAGGCTACTCCTTTTTTTTTTTTTTTAAGAAAATTCTTTATGTAGAATCTGCCATCTGCCTCCTACAATCTCCACCCATTAGTTCTCATTCTGTGCTCTGGAGCTGCCCAGAGTCCAGGCTTTTTTTAAATAACAACCTTTGCCTTCTAAGTCTTCTCTTCTCTGGGTTCAACATACTAAGTTCCTTCAAATATTCCCCATATGAAATTTTTTTCTTCAGATCCCTCAACATCTTGTCATCATTCATTGGTTGTTCTTCAATTGATTAATATCCCTCTTAAAATGTGGGACTCAAAGTGCGTGTAGTTTTTCAAGCATATGCTAAAGAGCTATTTGTTACTTCAATCTGAAAGTATTGGAAGGGCAAGTAATTTTGTGACATTAACATTGCTTAAAGTAAATATATTGAAAGTACTGCCCCAAGATATTGTACAGGCTGAAAAAAAATAATAGACCCAATGAAGATTTAAATCACGGGATCACAGATATAGAGCTGGAAGGGACCTTAGAGACCAACCCCTTAATTTTACTGGTGGGCAAACTGAGGTATGGAGAAGTTCAGTGACTTAACGAGGGTGACAAATATATTGTCTAAGGTGGGATTTGAACCCAGGTCTTCCTGACAAGTCCAGTGCCCTATCCACTCTACCGGCCATTAGAGGATCTGCTAGATAGGAACTGCTTCCCTCCAGAGAATACTCACAGCAAGATCACAAATCCAGTTAGATATTATCAGTAAGAACCTTTGGTCTAATAACTGGCACAGTGCCTTGCATAGATTAGCCAATAACTGTTAAAGATGAATCATGATGAATTGTTGATGTTGTCATTTCAGTTGTGTCTAACTCTCTGTGACCCCATTTGGGGTTTTCTTGGCACAGATACTGGAGTGGTTTGCCTTTTCCTTTTCCAGCTCATTTCAGAGATGAGGAAACTGAGGCAAACAGGGTTAAATAACTTGCCCAGGGTCACACAGCTAGTAAGTGTCTGAGGCTGGATTGAACTCAGGAAGATGAGTCTTTCTGACTCCAGGTCTGGTGCTCTATCCACTGTACCATGTAGCTGTCCATGATGGATCATAATACCCCACAAAAGATTCCTCCAGATCACTGTCAGAAACAATACTAGGCTGGAAGGATCATTTATTTTACCTAGGATGGCAGCCATTTATGAACCAAGAAATAAGGCTAAATTGTCTTCCATACTCTGTCATGACTCTCTCCTCCTCCCTGCCCCTCCACTAATTTTTTTTTTTTGAGACGACCATTTATTTATTTATTTATTTATTTAAGAGTGCAAGGTTAGGAACAAAAACCCATCCACTTCCCTTCTCTAATGATTGGACTGTATTAGCTCACCTAGGGAAATCTTTTCCTATTTCTTGGCTGGAAATGTCAAGAAAATGTTGGAAAAGACTTAACAAACTACCTGCCTACTTGGTCTGCCCAGGTTTATCTGTACGGAAGGAAATTAGCATTTTCAAGGAGCTTGTTGCTCTCCCTTCTCATTCTCTGCCCTTCTGTCCCTCTGATCCATGGTCTTCATTCTCTCAGGCTCTAACTCTCTGCAACTTCTGTCCATCCACACTCCCTCCAATTTTCAGAATGAGTTCCTCTCAGTACCAGGGAGCATGCTGGTACTAGACCCCTGGGGAAATGAAAAGCTGATTGCTGACAAATTTTCCATGTGTTTCTTGGGCCTGTCTTTGACATGGAAAAAGTTAAAAAAACAAAACCACTAGGTCATATCAAGTGTTCTCTCCAATTTCTTACCTACAATCAAAAATACCACATCCAGGAAGAAATTATCTTGCTGTTTTTGTCACCATTAGATTATGTGGTCCTGGAAGGAAAGGACAATGTCTATTGATGATACATACATAGGGAGCAGATGGGGCATTCCTTAGGTACAGAGTTCTGCTGTTGAGTCCCATTGACTTATTCCCTTCAGGGATCAGTGGTGTTTGTGTATGTGTATGTGTGTGTGTGTGTGTGTATGTGTAAGTGTTGTCCCAACTCATTCCGCATTTTGAATGAGTCCCATGGATGGAAAATGAAAAACACAAGCCAAGTCCATTTGATAGCCAGTGGCACTAAATTACCTCAATATTTATGATTTGGTCAATCTTTCTATTTGACATGTGGTCTTTCACTTTTGAATATGAGCTTTTAAAATAGGATCTGAATTTGTTTAGACAATTTTATGGGCACTGTGAAACTGCAATTGAATTGTGTGACTTTGTTGCAGCAATTCCAATTACAAATAATTGTTGTAAGCTGTGCTGTGATGTAGTGGATGTCTCCTATGTTCCCTAGTCTTTTGTTATATTCTGTTTTCTTAGTTTCTGCCTTCATTCCTTAACTAAATAAATAGGTCCTAAGAGTAGCAGAATAAATGACTATAATATAGGAGTGATATTATGCTTTGTTCTTAATTAACTTTGCAACTGAAGAAATTGGAATATTAGTCATCCCCCCAACCCCATTTTTTTCTTTTGAAACAGAGACTGATTGTTTTTTGTTGTTGTTGTTCAATATAAAGTTGTTATCTCTGGGCAGCTAGATGGCACAGTAGATAGAATGCTGGCCCTGGAGTTTGGAAGACTAATCTTCCTGAGTTCAAATCCAGCCTCAGATACTTATTAGCTGTGTGATCCTGGGCAAGTCATTTCACCCTGTATGCCTCACTTCCTCATCTATAAAATGAGCTGGAGAAGGAAATGGCAAACCACTCTGGTATCTTTGCCAAGAAAACCCCAAATGGGGTCACAAAGAGTCAGATATAACTAAAAACCACAATGTCTCTCTAGCATCTAGCTTAGTACTTGGCAAAAGTGAAGCACTTAGGAAATGCTTCTTGAGTGACTGACTGAATGCAGGGCTTTTCCTAAGAAATAAAATGCTCTTTTTATGTTTTGGCACAAAGGAGACACTTCCCTGTTTTGTGATGTATATTACCTTTATTTTCCCAGATTCTCAACAGTTATTAATCGAGATCCCAATACATACAATGGACAACAAAAAGGAGATGGTATAGCAGAGAAGAAATACAAATACATGAAGATATAGGTTTATTGTGCAAGTTGCAAAAAGCTAAGGCTTTACAAACCATAATCAGGGAGCAATTAAGTTCCTACCTACCCAAGGACTCCCATAGCACTGATGGAGGACCATTGATTTTCAAATATTTTCATCTTGTCATCTTACTAAGGGTCCTTTAGGACATTTCTCATTCCTTCTCACAAAAAAAAGTTGGGGTTGGGGGGGAAGGGATGAAAAGAACTTAAAACAGGTTTTCCACAGTTGTCTTGCAGGTACCACCAACAAATAGCTGACTTGTAAAGATTTCCTCATGGTAAAGAAGTTTGGAAATTTGGAGAGCAGTTTCAAATACAGGCACAATTTTTAGTCTTGCTTTCATAGTTAATTTCAAAGGAGAAAAGTACCTTGCCAACTGATGATTAAGTTGTAAAAATACAATCAACTGAACAGCATAACACTATTGGAGATTATGAGGATATACAAATTTTCTATTCTCTGGAAAAAAATTAAATGCTAATTTGCAAATACTAGATTGATCTAGTAGATCAAACATTATAAATATGACAGATTAACTCCAGGATTATTTTAGAACAGTAAAGAAACTAAAGCAATATTGGTTTTCTGAAACTGCCCTATGGAAAAGCTTGAATCTTATTCCATGAGGTTCATTTCTGGAGTGGAGGGCAGTAACTCTTTCTGATCCCTTTTCTGGAAAAATAGAGGTGTTTACCTAAGGGAACTTTCTAAGATTATGCAAATGTACATAATGTGAAGTAGCTAGAATTGTGTGGTTGAATGTATCTGAAACTCAGCTGTACCTCAGGTGATTAGGTAAGGTGATTTTCTGATGAGCAGATAGATGGTATCCTGGTGCTACTGCTCTGGGAGGAGAGGATGAGAGACTAACTTTCTCTATTCAAAAGGTAAGTAAGCTGAAAAAGGGAAAATGGTTAGGGGAGTAGGTATGGTGACACCTATGTAAATACATCCTGGACCTTAGCCAATCCTACAACCTTTAGTTTTCCCACTATAGCCAGAAGCTGCTTGGTTCACATGGAATCTTTCTTCAAGTCACCCAAAGATTTGGATAAGGGAAAGAATCACTAAGAATAGGATGTCTAACTAATATCCTCCCTCTTCCCCTGCCCACCCAAAGACAGTGCAAATGGCATGTCAAGATTGGGCTTAGATTTTTGAAAAGTAAAATATCTAACCATTCCTAGAATAGGAAAAAACCCCCCATATTATATATATATATATATATATATATACACACATATATACATATATACATATACATTTCAGGCTAGGTAGGTAGTAGACTAATTAGGTAAAGCTAAATATAGCCTAGATAGTAAGATATATATTTTACTGGTATTCAGAAATTGTGTCAAATAGCATTAGTCATTTCTTCACTGAAATAACAAATATTTGGCAGTGCTGGATTTGGATTTCTAAGTGACATCTTCCTTAGAGTTTGGTTTTCAATCCTTCTTTACTCGTCCTGTGAAGCAATTCATTACCTCAAAGATTTTCAAGTATTCACATAGAACCAATGCCACCTTGGTTGGCAAAAAGCTAAAGGGAATATAAAGACAGAATTTCTTGTTATACTTCAACAGGATGCTTTTGTCAGATCAGGTGAATGTAAGTGTCATTTTCTGAAGTTCTACTTTGCATAAATTCAGGTACACACATACTGCAAAAATTCTCTCCAGGGACATTAGGTATTTTTTTCTTAGATCTGGTCTTTCTACATACCTCAGATCTACCAGGGATTGCTGGATTAGCAGGTCGAGCCATCAGGCAGATAAGTGGCACAATATATAGAGTGCCAGGCCTGGAGTCAGGAACACCTGAATTCAAATCTGGCCTCAGACATTTATTAGCTGTGTGACCTTGGGCAAATCACTTAACCCGTATTGCCTCAGTTTCCTCATCTGTAAAATGTGCTGAAGAAGGAAATGGCAAACAACTCCAGTATTTTTGCCAAGAAAACCCCAAATGGGGTCATAAAGAGTTGGACATGACTGAAACTACTCAACATCAACAACAAAAATCACACCATCCATTGTGTTACAACTCAGAGGTTGTGTAGTATAGTGAATAGAGTGCTGCACTTGGAGTCAGGAGTCCCACCTTTGACACTTACTAGATTTGAATCCAGGTAATCTGAATGAAAATCTAGTGTTCTTTTTATTACATCGCTGAAAACCACCAGAATTGAATAACATTTAGAAAGAAGTATAGACCAAAGTTCTTTCTTTCTTTCTTTCTTTCTTTCTTTCTTTCTTTCTTTCTTTC